>NC_068986.1:85523652-85525969 GCF_001194135.2 Octopus bimaculoides | reverse complement strand
ATATATATATATATATATATATATACATATATATGTATATATGTATATTAAAACATATATATACATATATGTATGTATGTATGTGTATATGTATATATATATGAATGTATGTATGTATGTATGTATCTATGTATGTATGAATGAATGAATGCATGTATGTATGATTCCCCAATCATCCAATAGCTAAAACACCACAATAGCAAGTGCAAAATATCATCATACAACAAGAACTAAATAACAACAACATGAAGAAAACTACAGCGATAAGAACAACAGTACCCACCGCCATTACAAGAGAAAAAAGTACTCCATAGCTACATAATTCTTGGAGAAATGGTGTTTGAAAAATGCATGTTTGAGTTTTGATAAGACCATTGATTATGTTAAGAGAGCAGCTGCAGGTTGTAACGAGTTTCACTACATCATAAAATGGAGTAGGGTTATGGCATTTGATATAAAATGGCGATAACACATGTTCCATATGAATTGCTGTTATATTCCTTTTGGTATTAGTGTTAGTGTTGGTCTTTTTTCCTATTATTGGTGTTATTGTAGTTGCAGTTGTTGTTGTTGTAGCTGTTGTTATGTTCTTGTGATTTACTGATAGTGTTGTCTTTGTTGTTGTAATTGTTTTTGTTTGTATTATTCTATTCTGTGCTTTTTATTTATTCTTGTGTAAAAACTTGCTGTTGTTATCGCTAGGGCTATTTTAACTAGAGTTGTTGTTGCTGTTGTTGCTGTTGCC
Source organism: Octopus bimaculoides (assembly GCF_001194135.2). Lineage (NCBI taxonomy): Eukaryota > Metazoa > Mollusca > Cephalopoda > Octopoda > Octopodidae > Octopus > Octopus bimaculoides. The sequence goes on along the minus strand of NC_068986.1, from coordinate 85,525,224 downwards.
GTTCCTGTTGCAAGTCTTGTACATAATTTTGTTACATCATTCATGAATATTATTTCATATAACAATAGAGTTATTAACATGTTATAGGAAATGTTATGAATCTATAGTATAGCTGCTGTTGCAGTATACCGTGTTGGATGATGATGATGATGATGATGATGATGATGATGATGATGATGATGATGATGATGATGCTGATGATGGTGATGATGATGGTGATGATGATGATGATGATGATGATGATGTTGATGATGATGATGATGGTGATAGAGATGGTGATGGTGGTGTTGGTGGTTCTGATGGTGCTGGTGGTTTTTGAAGATGATGATGATGGTGATGATGATGAAGATGGTGATGTATATGATGTTGATGATGCTGATGATGAGGAGGCGGATTTAGAGCGCCATTTACATAACCTTTCGGAATTCTCTATATAATGTCTGTAATAAATACATCGTGATGTTACAACATTCGTAATTATGAAAAAAAATTAATGGTATGACTACAACTGTCTAAAAAGCAGATTAGCAGAATAGATATCGGGACAGACAATAATCGTACGGTATTTCGTTGTCTGTATTCAACTTTGTCTTCTATCGTTCCTGGGGTAATAAAGTAAACTAACTACCAGTCGATGACTGTTATGTCTCAACGCTACTGCTATCTAGCACCTTCGGATGATCTCTACTCAATCGCTACACAACTGCTTCTCAACTGCTACTCAACAACTACTCGACTGCTACTCAACACTCCTACCACGGCCAGACTACCTCTGTTTATATGTCTTGGGAGATCCTATTTCTTCGCCTGGGGGCGTCGACACAACAATGACCTATTAAGTTCTCTTTATTTATTTAAGTTCTAATATTCCTATATGCATCATGTAAACCGTAAATGAAATTACTATAGAAGACTGAAAGTTGATTTCCTTTTCACTCTTCACATTTATTATAGGGTTGTTCTTTTCAGCAAACCTTTTAATTTGGTGAGATATACTGTGACGCCTGATGGCAACAGGAACAAACCTCACCTCTGCAAAATCGAGACAAACAAGAAAAAACTACAAAGTCATTAAATCAAGAGGAAACACAAGTCTAATCTTCTTTGGAGTATATCTTGTCTTCAAAAACTGAAGAACATAAAAGTTAATGTAGTCTTAAAGACGTTATGCCTGAAAAACATACAGGATATGGTTAAAGATATAATACACAAATCTACTGAATTAGTTTTAACATCATGTAATTAACAGCAGCAACATTTAGAAAGCGTATTATAATAGATATAAATCACTGAATGCGACACTCTGGCATGCCGTTTTTCTCTGTTGCCTAAAATAAAGGAACTACAAATAAGTAAACTGGACTTTAAAACAATTTCGTTTACTCTTTTTTTTCTTTTTTTTTTTTGAGCCTTGGAATGGGAACGAATTATCGTCAACTGTTTGGCGACACTAACACGGAATGTGTGGCTAACATTAATTTGCCGTGACGAAAGCTAGTATATATTATCGAATGCGTAATTCAACATTTAACTAGACTTAGGAATATAGTTCAACACCTACGTTTGTAGCTA
>NC_068986.1:85515241-85520984 GCF_001194135.2 Octopus bimaculoides | reverse complement strand
TATATATATATATATATATATATTGTCAGGTAGCTAGGTAGATCGATAGACAGATAGATACACACAAACATATACATTTAAATATGTCTGCTTGTGTTTATTTTATGTATATAATATATATATATTTGCACGCACGCATGGGTGTTCATCATTTATGAATTTAAATTCTCAGTATTCTTGGAACGTTGTTGCTTTATAACAGGGCATTTCAAAATTGCAGTTAATATTACCTTGTTTCAAAGGCCGTGTGAGCTGGCGGAATCGTTAGGCCACAGGGCAAAATGGTTAGCGGTTATTCATTTGTCTTTATGTTCTGAGTTCAAATTCTTGTATACTTTGCATTTTATCCTTTCGTGGTCGATAAAATAAGTACCAGTTGAGATCTGGTGTCGGAAGAATCGATTCATTCCCTCCTCCGAACTTATTGCCCTTGTGTCAAAATTTGAAATCTATATTACCTTAGGTCATATAACTACAGTTTATCGGAAGAAATTTCAATATCAAAGATTAAAAGAAATGTTTGAAAATGCAATCATCGCAGGTGGATTCACTTTATTTAATTTAAACAAACAATGTCCCCTTGTGTCTCACAGTATATTCGGCATGCTTTATTTCATATGAGCATAAGTTAATACTTTTCCCAATGAAAGGATGTTCATTCAAACTAATATTGCACTTTGAGACATACAATGCAAGCTAAAAGTATAAGCAATTTATATCACTGCATCGCATGACCGAGCTGCTGTGATTTCTATAGCGTATAGACATCATTGGTGAAAATGGAGAAAGAAAGAAAGATGAGCGACTACCTGAAAAATGGATGAGCCAGAAGAATTATAAAGTGCACCTGTATAGATGACTCCTGTCAGTCTGCTCGCTTGAGAAGCAGTGAACCATAAACGAATGGCCTGCGGGAACCTTATTTCGACTCAAATTTCCAAAGAAGCCATAGTTTAGAAAGATACGAAATAGGAAAGTAAATGTCAAATATATATATATATATATATATATATTTATATATCTACACGGGTTTTTTTTTTCCTATAGAGAAGTTTGATATGAAATTCAAACATTCTGTCCTATACGTAATTTATCTCACATCTCCATTATGCCCTGCTTTGATTTGCCTGAATTACCACTTGCATTCTACATAGTGTTTGATATGCCAGTGGAGTAAAATCGTTTGTTTGTGCAAAGTAGTAGAGATTTGGGGGAAGCGTGTCTTGATTATATCTCTCATGATGCTTCGAAAAAGTGTGGCGTTCTGGGTTACCCCTCCAACAGTGTCCCACAATGTGCACGCCTATGTGTGTATATGCATGTCTGTTTGTCTGCCTCTATCTGTCTGTCTCTCTTTCTGTCTGCCTCTGTTTCTCTGTCTCTCTCTTTCATAACATCAGTGAATAGAAAACTGTTGCCTGGTGTGTTAATGTGACTGGGAGTTGTTCTTCTAGATATTCAGAGCGTCCTGCAACATGCAGGTACACGCTCCATCAAGCCATGTCACTGCGTGTTTGGTAAGTTGTTGATCAACAAAATAGCCCTGATTTCACTGAAGCATTGAAGAAACTTCTTTTAAGATCATTTAATAGTAGTGATTTTCAGATATCAAGAATTTTCCAAACGTTTGGGAAACTGTTGTGTCGATGCCCCCAGGCGAAGAAGTAGGATCTCCCAAGACACATAAATATAGGTAGTCTGGCCGTGGTAGGTGTGCTGAGTAGCAGTCGAGTAGCAGTTGTGTAGCGGTTGAGTAGAGATTATCCGAAGGTGCTAGATAGCAGTAGTTTGAGACATAACAGAAATAAAGTTTTATATCCTTTTCTGTAGATGCTATGTTGCTGCCTAAGTGTACGTCATCTTTTAGGGGATTTTTTTTTTAATTGCGTTCATTGAGTCTCCCTGATTGAACAAGAAGTATTTTAGCTTTTGTGATGTTGACATGAAAACTAATAGTTCCAACCGTTTTCTCAAATTCATATGGTAGGGCAGTAAATGTAAATGGTTGTTAGCAACCAGAACGATGTCATTGCATAATCCGTATGTTATTGTTGTGACTGAGTAGTGAGTTGAGATGGATTTTGTCAAAGAGAATATGTTTCAACTTTTGTCAATGAAATACGAAGGATGTTTTCAAGGCAGATGATAAACGGGAATGGACCAAGTGTATCGCCTTGAATGACACCGGCAATAATGACAATGAAATCGATGTCTTCATCAAGTGATCGAAGTTTTAGGATTGGTATTATTGTAGATCATCATTACTGCTTAGAACATTTCTTTTGACAAGAAGTATCTAAGAAGATTTTGCTCTATTTTATGTCGAAATACAGAGTCAAAAATTTTTGCAAGGTCTACTAAGAATAGGATTGCTGATGTTTAACCCCCAATTCACTTCATGATTCTCCTGATTGTTGAAAGATTTTCACTAGTTCCTTTGACTTCCTTTGAATAGATCGCTAGTAGTAGAGTGAAAATCATCACCACCTCTCATTCGAATGGCGGTGCTCGAGACCTCAGCAGAGAAGGTTTACAATAATATTTCTAAAAATTTGTTTTGATACTTGCTAAGGCGGTGAGCTGGTAGAAATGTTAGCACGCTGGGCAAAATGCTTCGAGGCGTTTCGTCCGCCGAAGTCGATTTTACCATTCATTCATTTGGGGTCGATAAAATGAGCATCAGTTGTGTACTGGGGTCGATGAAATCGACTTGCCCACTCTTCTGATATTGTTGTCCCCGTGTCAAACCTTGAAATCAATATTTACTGAGGCTAAAGAAAGAAAAAAGTTAAAGAAAACTGAGCGCCAGAAAAGATGTATGAATGACTAATGTTGGTGAGACAGTTAACATAATCTTTCTTTTCTTTCTTTCTTCTCTTTGTTCTTCATTGGGAAAATCATCTTTTGAAACGTTTTTTTATTAACTTATTCACATTGCAGAAGTTCAAACACACATCCTAATAAATCCAGATGCAAATACTTTGAACAATTATTTTTCACATTAAGTTTAAGAATTGAATTACAGAGTAATCGCAAGTCCAGATATATTACGGAATTGTACAGTTCAGTGGATCGGCCAGGGAAATGAAGGTTACTTATGCATCAATTCCTAAGAAATCAAGCTTGAATTCGACGGCGATGACCTATGAAATTAAAAGAGAAACAAGCTTACTCTAAATAAATAACTAAATATTGCAAAATATGCTGCTCGTAACGTTACTGATTTTTACATTTACTAATCTTTGTCTCTATATTTCCCATGATCTGACACTGCAATATATATATATATATGTGTGTGTGTGTGTGTGTGTGTGTGTGTGTGTGTGTGTGTGTGTGTGTGTGTATGTATGTATGCGTGTGTGTTATGTTTGTATATACATACATGCATACATACGTACATACATGGATACATACATAATACATGCATACATACATGCATACATACATGCATACATACATGCATACATACATACATACATGGCATATATATATATATATATATATATATATATATATATATATATATTTCGTATGTGTATTTCGTGTGCAAGATTCTTGATGTGGATACGTGTGTTGAAAGAAATACAATTAAACCTTGGGAGAGACATTATGCCGGTAATAATCTAATAAATAAATTAATAAAGGACTGAACCAGTGCGTGTGTTTATTACCGGCATAATGCCTCTCCCAAGGTTTAATTATATATATGTCTCATGGGTGGCAGGTAACGAATTTTTCTGCAATATATGAATAGTTTATCCTGTTCATGATATTATATTAGCATTATCATGCGTTTGAGAATAAAATATTTCTGTATTTTATATGTATGTATGTATGTATGTATGTATGTATGTAGGTATGTATCTGTGTATGTATGTATGTATATGTGTGTGTGAGTGTGTGTGTACGTGCGTGCGTGCGTACGTGTGTGTGTGTGTATGTATGTGTGTGTGTGTGTGCGCGCGCGCGTGTGTGTGTGTGTATGTGTGTGTGTGTGTGTCAGCTCGCTCTTGAGCGCTACTGGTATCATGTAATTCCAATACAACCTGTTACATGGTCGTATCGTCGGTGACTAAACATCGTGTGAGACAAAAATTAAGACCCGTCAAAGTCCCAAAGAGCTATAGTGTAGTCAACGACCATTCAACAACGTGTGTTTGTGGACTTGTGTGTGGAGTGTTTGTGTGTTTGTGGACTTGTGTGTGGAGTGTTTGTGTGTTTGTGGACTTGTGTGTGGAGTGTTTGTGTGTGTGTATGTATATATATATATTGTATATATTGTTTTTCAAATTGTATGTGTGTATTTTGTATATATATATTGTTTTAAATTGTATATATTGTATCTCAATTCTTATTCTTATTTTTACTCAAATGTGTCTCAGTTTTTAATTTTTCTTTTATTCTACCCTTTTTTTGAATGATAAATAGATAAAGGGTAGATGGAGCTTCTTTGTTAACTCAAGCCGTAGCGAAAGCAGCCTATCTCGGAGAAGGTAATTCTGGATTTAAATACTTCACTTCTATCTTGTAGTTAGCCTTTGATTGGGCAAAAACTGAGAGAAAGAGATACAGATATAAAACCTGCGACTGCAAATGCTCCCAAATATGTCCACTTGCTCTTCTTTTTGGATCATGCTTTGTAACTTTACAGGGCGGGAATGGTTTCTGTGCAAAACTTTTCTTCTCTTTAAAAAGCGTCAAGTGCAGGTATTGTTAGAGAGGAAGAAGAAATGAACATCTTGTATGTACTTGGCTGGCCGAAGCCTAAAAAGGCACAACCAAACAATGAAAGTTGATATTGATACTGAAGCAAATGACAAAAAGGGCTCTGGAACATTTTGTTCTGTGGTCTGGCCCGGTGGGTGTCCCAGGGCACCACAGCCTGGGTCCAGTTGTCATCCTGAAACTGTGAGTAAATTCAGGTTAGGATGTAAGCCTATGAATATAGGATGTTGAAATGTTCGAACTTTATTAGTCAATGATTGTCTGAAATCTCATCTGGAGAGACGATCCACGCTTGTTGCAAAAGAGTTACAGTGATATGATATAGATGTTGTAGTGTTAGCCGAGACAAGAATTCATGGTAAAGAGAATTTTGTAGAAAAAGCTGCTGGGTATCGTTTATTTTGGAGCAATAGAGATGAGACCTATAAGAGAGAATCAGGAGTGAGATTTGGTTTCAAAACTTGAGGAACTACCATGTGGTCGTTCTAATCGTTTGAAATCTTTAAGACTTCCGTTGTGAAAAGGTCGTTATGGAGCACCCATAAATACATATGCTCCAACAATAAACCCATCAGAGGATGATAAACGTGCCTTGTAGCTTTCACTTACAGAGATTATAAGCAGTATCCCACCTGATAACAAAGTTGTCATTTTAGGTGATTTTAATGCTCGCGTTGGTGCTGATTGGGAGACCAAAGCCTTGCTAGTGCATTTGGTAGGCAGAAACTGAAACAATAAGGCGGTGAGCTGGCAATAAGGCGGTTAGCACGCCGGGGGAAATGCTTATCGGTATTTCGTCTGCTGTTACGTTCTGAGTTCAAATTCCTCCGAGGTCAACATTGAGTTTCATCCTTACGGGATCGATAAATTAAGTACCAGTTACGTACTGGGGTTGATGTAATCTGTTTGTCTGTCCTTGTTTGTCCTCTCTATGCTTAGCCCCTTGTGGGAAATAAAGAAATAAGAAACTGAATGTATCCTTTTGTATATATGTATGTATATATATATATATATATAT
>NC_068986.1:85502114-85511143 GCF_001194135.2 Octopus bimaculoides | reverse complement strand
TAAAGCTTTAGAAAAAAAAACATTGGTTTCATATCTAGCGTGAACTAGACATATCTTCAGTTTCTCTAAACGATATCTGTTCTCTGCAAAGAATGTGTTTTTTTTTTAACACAAGAACGCCAGTGGTAGTTCAAGAAAAAATCCTCTGAAAAAATTATGGCCGGACGAGTTGTCTTCCTTCGCTTGATAGCTATATATACATGTGTGTGTGTGTGTGTGTGTGTGTGTGTGTGTGTGTGTGCGTGTGTTTGTGTGTCTACATACATATACATACATGCATATATATATATATACACACACATATATATATACATACATACGTACAAACATGCCTACGTACAAACATACCTTCATATGGGTTGTGTGTATGTGTATGTAACTTTAAACAGTTTTCCTTATATTCTCGGATTTGTTTGTGATGTAGTAGCATGTCATGTTTAGACAAACTTTTGATTTCCTTCATACAAGTACACGTTCTTTATTCTTTTGCCATTTCTTATCTTTTACTCGTGGCATAGATTGGAATTTTCCATAGAGATTGCGATAATTCCATAATCTCCATGTCATGATATTCCTTATTTTTACCAAAATGCAAGTCATTCTTTGTGCCGTTGATATTCTGGTTGCTGGTGTTGTTATTAATGTCGCGGTTGTAAAGCTGTTGAAGTTGCTATTCCTGCTGCTGTTCGTGATAACGATGATGATGGTGATGTACTTAGAGATAATGATGGTTTTTGATTTTGGGGATGACAGTGATGACGTATTTAATAATGTTGTTGATAATATTGTTTTCGCAGGTGACAAAGACAATGATGATGTTTGTGACGACACCGTCGAAGAACACTACTGCGAAGGCAACACGCTGCAGATGATGACGACGGTGTTAGCAGCGATAATGAAGATTTGGCAAGCCGGTGGTGTATGTTCGTCATCGAAATGGAGGTGTTCGTCATCGAAATGGCGATGCTGGTGGGTAACAGGAACATAATTATCGTTTACATCGCTGACGTTGATGTAAGCAACAACAATGATGATGATGATGGTGGTGGTGGTGGTGGTGGAAATGCTGGTTGAAGTTGCGGTGGTGGTTGTGGTGGTGGTATAATTAATGTTGTGTTGTTTTTATTGTTGCTGCTCATATTTCTATTGGTTTTGTTAGTTTTTGCTCTTGTTCTGTAGTTGTTGTTGTTTTGTTTTGTTTTGTTTGCGTTGCTACCATTTTCTTTTTCTTCTTCGTGTGTGTGTGTGTGCGCCTGTGTTTGTGTGTGTGTGTGTGTGTGTGTGTATTGTGCTCTTTATTCTTTGACAGTACTCAGAATATTTTTGCAGATTATAAGACAAAACTAAGTGTTGAAAATTCTCGCTAATCCTCTCTTAATCATTGATGTGTTAATGATAACTAAAAGTATCAAACACAAATACAAATGTATCAACACAGATCTGACTTTCAACGAATTTTCATTGGATCCGTAAAGAATCCAATAAATATGTCTCTATGCTATGTAAGGTTTCATGTAAATACACATGCAAACACCTTAAACTAATCAGGTGTAGTTTCCATTAGACCGGAGTGGTGGTGGGCGTGAAAAGAAACAACATATGAATGTGCCATACGAATTTGATATTCCTCGCTCTATTTTCTGTATTCGCAACTAAACGGTATGAATTTTGCCTTCCCGCATGCTTTAATGTGTGTTGATTTTTTTAACAAATATATGTTACAATATGCCATTTCCTTATCTTTAAACTAGAGAGGAATTCTTCGGTAAATTGTTCCTTCTTTGTTTTTTTCACCACTTTTACTTTTATCTGTCTTTGACAGTATCATCCCGACGGTCAGTTATGTCAGTGGTACAATTCTGGTAAAGATTTCTGTAGAGGATCACGGAAACCATTTAGGCGTGAATGTTATGCCCTCGTTGCATACCATCATCGATATTATCCAAGAGAATGGTAGGGTAAAAAAAAAATTATTTTATAGAAGAATTTTATAATTTACTGAAACGAATGTTGAACAGGAACTAAATCAGTGCTTTATATAGAAGAATATAGCTGTGTAGATCGAATATTGTATATAGATAATAAGATCCGAAATGTGGTGGTGTGTAAAATATAGCGTGGAACCATTGTTGAAACACGTGAAGAAGTGTGGCGTCATCAAAAGTGATAATTGTGTAAAGAAGGAAAAACTTATAAGGAAAAGGACACAAGAAAAATAAACAGCATGGAAGAAGAAAAAAATGTATGGTCAGTTTGCAAGAGACAAGACATATACGAAGACCGGTGGCTATGGATGATAATGAGGGACCTGAAGACAGAGACATAAGCACTTATATGCGCAGCACAAGAACAATCGTTAAGGACTAACTATGTGAAGTGCTGAATTGACAATACTACCGACAGCGACAAATGCAAAATGTGTAGTAAGAGGGGTGAAACGGTTATTGCACAACGTTACCGAATGTCCGAAATTGGTACAATGTGATTACAAAAGACGATATGACAACTTAGCAAGAATGCTTCATTGGGAGCTCCGAGGAAATCACGGCCTACAAAGGGCAAAGACGTGGTATGAGAAAACCCCAGAAGGAGTCACCGAGAATGACGATTACAAAATCATATGAGACGCAATGATTTATTGCGATCACCTGACTAGTCATCAGAAACTGAACATTGTTGTGGTGAATAAAAAAGGCAGAGCTTGCATGATAATCGACATAGCATGTCCCGGTGACAACAGGATCAAAGAGAAAGAAGAAAAACTGAACAACTACGACGAATTGAAATGGGAAATACGACGTTTGTGGTCAATGAGGACAGTAGACGTGATACTAATAGTAAATGTTGCCCTTGGAAGAATCAGCTCTCAGCTATCAAAAAGATTGTTACAAATGCAAGGCTAGAAGACCTACAAAAATCAGCATTGCTTGGAGCTGCGAGAATTCTTCGCAGAATTCTTGAAGCATGACAGTAAATGTCACCTTAGTCTGCTGACTGTGGACAGCTGACACTTTCTATCATACGCAGCAACATAAGCTAAGAGTTTACACCAAATAATAATCACAACCACAACAATAATAATAATGATTTAATAATAATAATAATAATAATAATAATAATAATAATAATAATAATAATAATAATAATAATAATAAGAAGTAGAAGAAGAAGAAGAAGAAGAAGAAGAAGAAGAAGAAGAAGAAGAAGAAGAAGAAGAAGAAGAAGAAGAAGAAGAAGAATGATGATGATGATAATAATAATAATAATAATAATAATAATAATAATAATAATAATAATAATAATTTCTGCTATAGGCACAAGGTCTGAAGTTTCGAGGGAGGGAGCCAGTAGATTATATCGACCCTAGTACGCTGGTGGTACTTAATTTATCGACCCCGAAAGGATGAAAGGCAAGGTCGACCTCGGAGGATTTTGAACTCAGAACAGAGCAACGGGCCAAATACTTATTTTGCCCGGCGCGCTAACGACCCTGCCAGCTCGCGTCTGCATCCATTGAATAATGATACTGCAATGACTGTTTTAGTTGACCCTATACCGGTTGCTTGTGATCAAACTCTTTTGCTCACTAAAGATTAATGACCATAACTACAAGAACTCATTATTCATCGAATAAACATTAAACATTATTATTGTTTAACCAGCGCCTTTCTAGTGATGATCTTAACGTGCTTTAGTATATTTCTATTAACGTGCAAAACACACTGGCCAGGGTTTTCGAGAGGACTGATGTCTCAGGTTTCGCAATACAGATTATCATTCCAGTGAACCTATGTAGTCCATGCTGAAGGTTACTTTGTGGCGAGCAACGTCGTATCATGTCGTCTGTACATGCAAGCCGGCTGATTCCACACTCATCGGCTCTTATCACACTTCCAGCCAGTTAGGCATGTCAATCTAGCACATAAATGTTATAGAAAGAATATACGAAAAAATACAGGTGAATTCCAGAACATATGTTAAAATGCTTCGGTTTATCACTATTTACCCGAACTTAAACACAAGGGCATCTGTACAGATAACAAGCTGCCTCAAGTTTCCGCTAAATCTCCAAATTACGTTCCATGACCCGGGTTCATATACCTTTTCAAAATTCACAAGCATGCTTATCTTCTATTAACAACACAGATCATGATTTCTAGCGAAAACTTCAGAGTGTAAAGATTTGATCAACTGAGTTCCATCTAGGAGGAAAGCTACATTAATTTTTTTAAATTTCATCCTCCCAGGTTATCATACTACATTTCAACACATCCGCAGTTTTTCTGACTTGAGCTTCTTGAGGCATACCTTCGTTCCCAGATATACATAGGATTCTCCTGGAAGTGTTGGTGTAGTCGATTTTAGGAGGCAAGCAAAGTATTTCGTCTACATCTCTAGGATACACTTCTCTACAGACAGAAAAGAAAACCCAGACGAGCTTATGACAGACAGCAGGTGTGGAGGGAGACTCCTTATTATGAAGTTAGCAAAATACGCACAATACACGCGCGCGCACACACATATACACACACACACACACGCACACACACACCCACATTTATATGTTTCAATGTCAGCGATTGTGCGGTTGCGTTCGTGGATATGCAAAGGAACAAGTCACTGTTTATACGTTATGCATATGTGTATGTGTACTAAGTGTTGTATACATATATATTTATACATATATAATAGGTATATATATATATATATATATATATATATATATATATATATATATATATATATATAAATATATATATATATATGCACACACACACACACACATATATACAAATATATGCACAGATGTACACCTACGTATGTACGTATGTTTGTGTAGGTCTCTACATATCTACGTACATGTACATACGTATATATCAATGAATGTATGTATATATGTGCACATGTGGGTTTATATGTGTGCGTGTGTACATGTGTGTGAATGTGTGTACATGTGTGTGAATGTGTGTATATGTGTGTTTTTGTGTATGTGTGTGTGTGTATGTATAATTAACTCTTATGTATTCTAACATTCTGGTGTATATGGCCTCTACAAGTTTAAGTAGAGGTTGTCCCTTGACAGCCATTTCCTGCTCTTTGACCATATTGTCATGTTGTCATTGTGGTCATGCAATGCGGGCCAGACGCAACAACATCCTAATCATCGTCATCATCATTATCGTCTTTCTTGTCATCGTCCTCGTCATCACCATTGCTGTCGCCGTCATCAAACCAAGTAGCATAGTTCCGACAGTTATCAAAATCACTATAGTAAAAGTAACATCAATAATACTTATAATAACCCCAACAACAACAACAACAACAACAACAGCAACAGCAACAACAACAACAACAACAATAATAATAATAATAATAATAATAATTGATTCTGGTTTTATTGGCCACAAGGGCTAATATAAATTAAAAACACGTAAGGACAAAGACAGTACGAAGGTTACAAAGGGTTTTGTCCGAAAAGAAAACGTTCGTGTAAACAGTGGGAAAATCAGAGAAAGATATAACAAATAAAACTCCCAATAGGGAGAGACGCTAGCGTAAAATCGACAATAACATCAGCAATAGCAGGAAAAAAGCAGTTACTTATGTCCAAATAGCATTGTTAATATACTAACTTATATTTACCAAAAAAAAAAAAAAAAAAAATTGGTGACAAGCCCAGCAATTTTAAAGAGAGTTGCGAATTGAATGTATTGAACCTAGGGCTCCGACTCTACTTAATTTATCGTCTCCGAAAGGATAAGGAGCAAAGGTGGAGTTTGGACTCAGAATGTAAATAAGTTGGAAGAAATGTCGCTATGCACTTTGTTTCAACGGTTCTCTCAGTCCGTTGCCGTATTTATAATTACAAAGATGACAACACTTAATAATCTACCAATGAAATCCCTAACTGGCCACTCACTCTACACAAAAAAAAAAACACCCAAATATTCTTTAAATTAGATATTAGCATATTATGGTTTTGGATGAAATAACGATACCTGTAGCCAGCAAGGAAGACTTTAACTGATTGCCTAATATGTTAGAAATGCTAGCTATATCTGACTGAAACCACCCACTGTTGCCTTAAATTCCTAGGTATACAATGGTCCTAGATACACCATATAGATGATACTATATAGTTTAAAATACATTAAATAAATTGTATACAAGATATCATACAGTGGTAGATACATAATATATAGTGGTAGATGTGGTTGTATATATATATATAGTGGAATATATAGATAAAGCGGAATATATAATGGTAGATACACAATATACGAGATATTGATACATCTATACGCAATATTTGGATAAAAGACGGGATAGTCACTGTTAAGAACCCTTTGATGACAGTTTTTTTCTGAACTAAGTCTGACCTGAGGCAAAAAAATACAAATAATAACGCACGCATATCAACATTGCAAACCATGCATTCTGCTATATGAGCGTCATTCGAAATAAAACAAGAATATTTATTATCGCTCTCCGATCTTGTCCCCCTTGTTCGAGTTCACTGACGCCACTCCCAGAACCTCCATGAATATGTGATAGCTACTCATTTCATTCCTTCAGGTTTTCTAGTGGTTATTAAGTGTTGAAGCTTGTCATGATATGAGAAGACAAGGGTTTGGACACTTAAGGATGATCAAAGACCAGGAAAGGAAGAAACCAAGGAAGAGAGAGAGAGAGAGAGAGAGAGAGAGAGAGAGAGAGAGAGAGAGAGACAGACAGACAGACAGACAAACAGACAGACAGACACAGAGAGAGAGACAGAGAGAGAGAGAGAGACACACAGAGAGAGAGACACACACAGAGACAGAAAATAATATCTGACAGTCTTATTGGATTATTACAAAGAGACCTTTCCGATTATTTAAAATATTGCATATAACAGAGGAGGTAAGAATTATCCAAGATTTCTAGCTCCTGCAGACTGGCACATGAAAGACAAAACTCATTTCATTGGTCTCAACCCTAACAGAATTAATAGCATAACAGAACTCATTCGGATTTGAACCCTGAAAGAGATGAGAGTAAACATTGCACTCCAAATTTTATGTCACCTCCACCACCCTGACGATGGCAATAATGTCTGTAGTGACAGCAGCAACAACAACAATTACACGAACGACAACAGTAGCAATAAAATAACGTCACAAATCTTTTGCAGTTATATGTTAGCTATGTAAAGTTATCCGTCCATTGTATTTCTGTCTGTGTGTCGAGTTCTCTCCGTAATAGTTTTGAAATATTCGCAGCAAAGTATAAGAATGTCATACCTTTATTTCCGTCTTGATTTACAACCATTGCTGTATTCATCTGTCAAAGATAGGAAGCCGTTATTGTTATATACGCTCGGTACATGGTCCACCTCGCCCGTTACACATAACGCGTCCACAGTTACGTTTGTGACCATGTTCATACTGCTTCTGCCTCTTTTACTGTGGCTGTTGTTGTAGATGATAATGATGATAACGATGATCATGATGCTAATTATAATCATCGTCGTCGTCGTCGCCATCGATTTACCTCCAATATGTGAATATTTTCAAAACAGCACATGAGTGCTCTGAACCCAGCTAGAATTTGAAAGAAGCCCCCATCCTTTCGCTAACACATTCATTTACTCATATGCATATGTGCTAGCGTATGTCTATGAAGAGCGATAGAAAATATATAGAAGAATAAACAATATCTATATATCTATCAATCACACACACGCATATATACACACACACATACATATATATACATGTGTGTGTATGTGTGTATGTGTTTGTGTGTGTCTGTTTCTGTGTCTCTGTGAGTGTGCGTGAGCGTGTATGTGTATGTGTGTCTGTGTGCATATTATCGACTTCGCTGGCTCGCTGCATACTAGTGTGGTGGGTATCACGTTTTCAGTGTTATTTTCAATTTAAATAGAAATTGCTAACTCCTCTTCAACATATATATTCTGCCTATTATGTACTTTAGGTGTTAACAATCCATGTAAAGACACAGAGATATGAGCCGTAAGAAATGCAACATATGACACCAACGTTCAGCCCAACTACAAACCATTATCCTTAGAAATACCAGTTCACTTTATTGTTATGCAAGTCGATATATCAACCTAACCCTCCTGTTCACTTCCTCTCTAGCCTTGTCCCTCCCGGATGTTTAAATTTGTAAGCTGCTTGTCTCTCACTTATATTTCTTTTCTTATTGTTCGAAGATGTGTTTGCTTAACAGGTAGGCATTATGAGGTGCATCTATTGTGTCGCTGAATACTCACGCATGTGTAACAGATAAAATGAAAGAGTACGAAGTCAATGTCCATGGTCTTGTTTTCTTATGTGTGTGTGTGTGTGTGTGTGTGTGTGTGTGTGTGTGTGTGTGTGTGTGTGTGTGTGTGTGTGTGTGTGTGTGCATTACATACACATCTATAGCTATACCTATATATGCATATATACATAGATATATATCAATGTATATAAAACATGGAATCTTCCGTCGGAATCAGGTACTAATGTTCAGCACAATGAATGACCAGCACAAATAAATTGTTTATTGTGATCAAACGTATGTGATGCACAGTACCTGTCTTTCCCTCCATCAGTTCAACATCGCCTGTACAGGTGCACATATGCACCAGGCGGCAGAGGACGAAATAATCACAAGGCAACGTCAGATGAAGCACTTTGCTTAAGAAGAACACAACGCGCCGCCCGGTCCTGGAACCGAATGCACGATCTAGCAGCCCCCAAACCACAAAACCACGCAGTTTCGCAAATAGAAATATGTGTAAAAATATACATACATACATACATACATACATACATACTCACAATATGAAAGAGTATTGGTGGAATGTCCACCAATAAAGTGCAGACATAATAGACCGGATATAGTAATATGGGACAGAGAAGAGAAACTCTGTACAGTAGTAGAAATCAGCTGTCCTGCGGATGTCAACATCCCACTAAAGATTAGAGAAAAAGTGAACAACTACGCCGAGCTACTGAGAAATTTGCAGATACTCCACC
>NC_068986.1:85499412-85502085 GCF_001194135.2 Octopus bimaculoides | reverse complement strand
ACTACAAGTTCAGATTCATACCCGTGATTGTTGGGGCATTGGGATATGTAACGAACTGCCTCAACAAAAACCTGGAAAAATTAAGGTTCTCAAAACCTGAAAGAAAAAGGCTGATTAGAAGACTACAGATTCAAGCCATCAATGGAACTGTAAAGATATGTAAACCTTTCCAAAAATTTAGCACATAAATACATATGCATGCATCTAGACATAAAAACGCATCCATAAAACAAACATACAAATCTGCGCATACGCTAACACCAAATACTGCACACACAAACACACACATGCACAAATACCTAGATGATGTTGATAAAAGTTCCAATGAAGGAGCCTTGAATCTGTTAGAGTCCGGCTCTTTCTCTATGGACAAGAAATACAGAAATGAAACTGATTGATAACATACTGCTATACCAGTGTGGAAGATATCGCCCACATCATCAACAGGTACCTCAAAGTGTCTTCGAGATAATACCTGCCCATTAAGCATGATATAGTTGCAAAGAATATTTACAATGCTATCCTCAAGAAAGTCTGCTCTGACACATGCATCGAAGGTAAGCCAGAACCAG
This sequence comes from Octopus bimaculoides, assembly GCF_001194135.2. Lineage (NCBI taxonomy): Eukaryota > Metazoa > Mollusca > Cephalopoda > Octopoda > Octopodidae > Octopus > Octopus bimaculoides. Next base: position 85,501,513 of record NC_068986.1, on the reverse strand, counting down.
CAGGTATTGACTCCTTTAAAAACAAGGAATTCTGGTGGAACACCCCAATAAAAAACATCAGTTCAGTGCAAACAGAGCAGACTTGATATTGTTCTGTGGGACAGGGAACAAAATTCATGCACCGTTGTGGCGGTCAGCTACCCCAGTGGATGTGAATGTACAATCAATAGAGCAGGGAAAAGAGAACATTTATGGCGAATTAATACGGAATGGACAGCTCTTGTAGCCCTGAGTATGAATTCTCATATGTACCTATGATCATAGCTGCATTAGGTTATGTACTAACAAATTTGCACAAAAACCTAGAAATGCTCATTGAAAAAGGTCAAAAGAAGCAGGTGGATTCTCCAAATCCAATCTATTAGTGAAGATTTGTTAGACATTTCAAAAATTTTCTATGTAAGATATTTATGTGAATAGACGCACACACTAGGCTGCATGTATCGACAGTTCAACCAGCACACAAAATCGACCACATATTTATAAACACCGGGGACTCTCTTAACTCAAGAAGTGTTATTACTTTGTTAGCAACCGGCTCGAACTTTCTCAAAGAAACTCAGTAAAATTATGCATATGTACGTTCATACATACACACGTGCATACGTACATACATACATACACACACACACACACACACACACACACACACACAATACATATATATATTCAGCTATTTATAATCATTCACATGTGTTACATTTATATATCCATATATGCATATATACACATATACAAATGTACAGGCATACATAGATATACTCACTTATGTGTGTGTATGTGTATGTGTGTGTTTGTATGGGGGAATGTAAGGTATTTGTGTACATGGTTTGTGTGTGTGTGTGTGTGTGTGTGTGTGTGTGTGTGTGTGTGTGTGTGTGTGTGTGTGTGTGTGTGTGTGTGTGTGTGTGTGTGTGTGTGTGCATGTAAGTCAGCCGATACTGAAAACATTTTTCCTTTCTTAATATAAAACCTAAACAGAATAAAAGAATGCGAATATTTTTTCCTATTCCTCCTTCCCTTGTGTCTTTTGCTATATATTTTCCCCATCCCTCAATTTTGTTCAGTTTTTTTTTTTTGTTTTTTTGTTCTTTTATCCGTCTCTTGAAATTACGAAGCTCATGCTTAAATGATGCTTGGTTCAAATGTTTGACACGTCTCACTCGGAAGAACTTCATATTCTGCTTTTACGTGCTTCTTTTTTGCCACATACATCATCTAAGACCACTAAATAGAGTGTACAGACGAGAAGAAACAGGTTATTTAAAAAGAATCTAGAATCTTTGTAAATCCAAAGACGCAATCTTCGATAAAGTAAAATCTTTTAAGTAGAAGTTGCAGAAAACCTGATTGTGTAAGTTTATATGTAAGCACTGAGAAAACGGTTGGCGTTCGATTCTTGATTGCAAAGCTTTAATGCATCTTTAATTTACTTATTTTTAAGGTTGTCTCTCAGTCCCAGAAAGAGGGTTCTGCAATTTCTTGCTAAACTATCTACGCAGTTGATTTGTTTATGGTGATCAAATGGTTTCGATACATATAAGCTCACTCCTTCTATCAAATCTCCATTGCCTGTACAAGTGCACAGTGTACAATCTGCACAGTTAACTTGTTTATAGTGATCAAATGCTTTCAGTGCATATAAGCTTGTTCCTTCCATCAAATAGTCATTGCCCGTACAGCTGCACGGCGTACCACAAGTCAGGTGTCGAACTGATCGCAGAAGTGCGTGAGTTGAAATGTTTCGATCAACACACAGCGCACTACTCGATCCAGAAATCGAACCCACAATCTCGCAGTCGCTGGTGCTGCTACCTAACCACTAGCCCACTCGACCTCATTGTGTGTGTGTGTGCGTGTGTGTTATTTCTTTACTAACCACAAGGGGCTACACACAGAGGGGACAAACAAGGACAGACGAACGGATTAAGTCGATTATATCGACCCCAGTGCGTAACTGGTACTTATTTAATCGACCCCGAAAGGATGAAAAGCAAAGTCGACCTCGACGGAATTTGAACTCAGAACGTAGCGGCAGACGAAATACCGCTAGGCATTTCGCCCGGCGTGCTAACGTTTCTGCCAGCTCGCCTTGTGTGTG
>NC_068986.1:85494696-85495620 GCF_001194135.2 Octopus bimaculoides | reverse complement strand
TGTGTGTGTGTGTGTGTGTGTGTGTGTGTGTGTGTGTGTGTATGCGTGTGCGTGTGCGTGTTTGAGTCAGTGTTTGTCTACCATCATCGCTTGACAACAAGTGTATTTGGTACTATTCAATTTGATACCAGATGAAGGTGAAATTTTTCAGTATGACGGAGCTCCATGCCACGGATCGTGTGCAATACAATAGAGTCTGACTGATGAAGGTGTTATCGTATTGCAGGACTGGCCAGTTCAGAAATCCTGATTTAAATATCATTGAGCAGATGTGGACAGATCTAAAGAGAAGAACCCCAACTACAAAATATAAGGATTAGGTATGGAAATAACTCTAACAGAGCCAATGTTTCATCTGTAGAAAACGCAATGCGCGACATACGCTCATAAATTAGCAATTAGTAGAAATTTACTATAGTTTAAAATAGACATTTGACGGTACTGTATACACTCATTATTTTTGAAAACATTAATTATAAGTATTATTTAAATGAATTCCTCTAGAACATTGCTTAAACATCAATTCAATTTCATGACTTCGCTTGCATGGAGTTTAAAACGTATAGTGTAAGACGATAACCAGAAATGAAATAAAAAATGTGAACATAAAGCAGCTGTTTTTCTGTATCACTCTCAAAGGATTTTAAAGGGAAGAACACCAGGATAAGCATTTTCTTCTAACTTTCATTTCATATTTCAAAACAATAGTCAGGCAGTGTAGAGTTCGGCGTGACAGACGTTGACAGTTCAGTCCTTTTTGTTCAAACTATTACTGCAATGGCCCAGAATTCGCAAAAAGTATTGAGACAAAAGTAAACCGGGCTCAGTCACCAACTGATCGATGATCGGAACGAGTATCTCTCAGTACTGAAAATCAGAGGCTTTCAATTGTAATATATATATATATATATATATATATATATA
>NC_068986.1:85484816-85494406 GCF_001194135.2 Octopus bimaculoides | reverse complement strand
TATATATATATATATATATATATATATATGTACATATATATCTATCTATATATACATATGTATGCATGTATATGTAGATGTATATGTAAATCTATATGCATGTGTGTATGTATGTGTATGTGTATATAAATATTTGCATATATGTGTATATATTGGGTCATCCCATAAATAATGCAGTGTTTTCAATTGCACGAACTAAAAGTCGGAGACGGGATAAACTACCTGCATCAACTTGCTATAAAAGCAGGTAGTAATTTTTCCCAAAAATCTCATTCTTAGTGCAAGTTTTCAAGAGTGCAATTCGATTTTAACAATTATTTTTTCAAAGTTATAATTGAAATGACAAAGGAGCATATTCGGCATATTTTGCTTTATTATTTCAATAAAGACAACAACGCAACGGAAAGTGCAAGGAATATTAATGCAGTATATGGAAATCGGACAATAAGCAGAAGCAAGTTTCAACGGTATTTCCAGAAATTCCTAGCCAAAAACTACAGTCTAAAAGGTGAGCCACGTCCTGGAAGATCTGTAGAGCTCGACGAGGACGTCCTGCAATATCTGGTGGAACAAAATCTCATCATAATTGTTAAGGAAAGCTTGGATTCGATCATTCAACGATTTTATGACCTCTGCGTGCCATCGGAAAAGTCAGCAAATTGGATCAATGGATTCCTCACAAACTTTCCCAGTCTAATCGTGCGGAGAGAGTGAATGCGTGCCATTCTTTGGTATTATAACGCCCGAGTGAACCATTTTTGGATCAAATAGAGACCAGTGGCAAGAAATAGATTTTCTATAAAAATGTCAAACTCTGAAGACAGTGGATAGGGAAAGGAGAAATACAGGCACTCCGGGTTAAAGAAAGTCTTCAACCACGTAAGTTGTTGTCATCTGTATGGTGGGATATGAATGGTTTATTCCACTTTGAACTTTTAAACTCAAACCAAACGATCACAAAGGAGATCTACTGTGAACAGCTTGAGCAGCTTAAGTCAGCGCTAGAAGGAAAACGACTATCTTTGGTTTCAATACGAAAGATGTTCTTCCATCAGGATAATGCTCGGCCACATACAGCGAGCATGATGTTCCAAAGGCTGGATCAGTTTGAATGGGAAACAATGCTCCACTAACCATCTTCGCCGAACATTGACTCATCTGATTATCATTTATTTCGCAGTTTTCAAAATCATTTGGACGGAGAAAATATGAATGCTGTAGACGAGGTTACAACAGTACTGGAGGAGTATTTTTCGTCACGGACAAGTGAATTTCGGAAAAAAGGGCATTGCGGGTCTACCAGATAGATCGAAGAGCATTGCAGAAAATGTAGGAGAGTATATTTTAGATTAAAAAAGAACTTTGTTCATTTAAATTTTGAAAATTAAAAGAAGTATAAATAAGCCGCATTATTTATGGGATGACCCAATATATACATATATATATATATTTCGGTGTGAATGGTTTTGTTACATGGTGCCGAGCTTTACGGTCCTCTAAATAATAATAATGGTTTTTATATAAGGTCAAAGCTTATAGCGATCACCGTGCAATGACTAAGGAAAATAGCCTAATAATGGGGCATATGAGCCCACGACAAAAAAAAAAATAGGCTTTCTCATCCGCGTGAGACTCGAATTAACCTAATTCGCTGGTGTAATGTTAACACACTTAGATGCGTTCGAGACTCACGCGGATGAGAAATCCTACTTTTTTCTGTCGAGGGCTTATATACCCCATTATTAGACTATTTTCCTTACTCATTGCACGGTGAACGCTATAAGCTTTAAGCTTATACAATTGCCATTATTACTATTTACAGGATTATATCTATATATATAGGCGCGGGTGTGGCTCTGTAGTATGAAGCTTGCTTCCCAATCACGTGGTTCCGGGTTCAGTCCCACTGTATAGCATCTTGAGCAGGTGTCTTCTAGTTTAGCCTCGGGCCGACCAAAGCCCTGTGAGTTGATTTGGTAGACGGAAACTGAGCGAAGACCATCATGTGTGCGTGTGTGTGTGTGTGTGTGTGTGTGTGTGTATTTATCTCTGTGTCTTTGCCTCTATGTTCGTCGCCCCACCATCACTTGACAACCGATGCTGGTACGTTTACGTCCCTGTAGCTTAGCGGTTCGATAAAAAAGGCCGATAGAATAAGTACTTGGTTTACAAAGTGCCAGAGCTTTCTTCTACTAAGAAGTCCTTTATGGCAGTGCTTCAGCATGGCCGCAGTGAAATGACTGACACAAGTAAAAGAATAACCAATTATGGAAAGAGAGAGAGCGAGAGTGAAAGATAAGGGGGAGAGAGAGATACATACATAATATGCATGCACGCAGATGGGGTAAGCAAGTGAGAATAATTATATATTGTAGAAGGATATTGAGGGAAAATGAGTGAATACTTGTAACTGTGAACCTGTTTGATAGCTGTTTTTTTTTTCTTCTGCTTTAACTTACAACGATATGGTTGCTGCTGGTATTTGTAGGAATAATATAGGTTTGTGAGCAGGTGTACAGATAATATTGGTGTAACATGTGACAACGGTGCTGGTTATGTATAAGAAAATGATTGTTGCTCAGTTATACATAAGTTTAGTAGGATAATTGAGTGAAGCTGTTGACATGTCACAAATGTTCAGCTGCTGATTGTCAGTTTTTGTCTTATGTTCTATGTCTGTCATCAGATCCCGAATCTGAAGGCTCGCTTAAGTGTGATGATAGCTGGGTGAGGTGGTAGTGGTGAATGCATCTGAGCATTTTTGATCAAATTTCAGTCAAAAAGCACATGGTCACCGTTGTGATATTCACCACTTCCATAAATTCCTATCACTACTCCTTTTTCACCTCTTCCTCCTTTTCTCTCATCTTCTCTCTTCCCCCCCCCATCTCCTTCTCTGCAACCACCATCTCCTCCGCCGCCTCCCCTTCATCATCATCATCATCATCATCATCATCATCATGCATATTCAGGTTAAATGTTTCTTCGGTCCAGCAGACAAATGACCTGAAACTACTGGAAGTAGAAATCATTACTGGGTTCACAATCTCAGTGTTTCTTACGTTTGTTTTGGCAATGAATATGATGTTCAAGTCAGCAGAGAAGTGTAGGGTTCTCTAAAAGACTCCTACTCATTCAAGGCGATCAGAGCGTAGAGAACATACCGCATGAAAATATGGTTGAGATCCGTTGACTAGTCTGGATTAGCAAGAAGATACATAGCTTGAGTTTACCAACATGGGATCTTCTTATGAATAATCTGACTTCTGCTTGTCTACTAAGTCTTCCATAACAGTTGTTAAGCGCTTAGAGCACATAGCCAATAGCCACCTTCGCAGATGGCTAGGTTTTCCACCGAGTTAGGTATCACGCTGTAAGGAAACAGCAATACTCTCAGAGATCATGTAAACACTTGCAATGCGCAAGTTCTTGGGACCCTACAGTTTATGGTGCAGGGTGTAGTGAGAACAAGGATTTAGTAGAAGACAGTGAATGCGGTCCAAAGAGCAGTAGAACGGTTAAGACAAATTTATGCTTGAGATTGTGGCACGGGACACGGCTAGATTCAGAAGCTCGACAGCAACCTAATATGCCGCAACTAGCTGGAAAAATAGGCGGAAGCTGGTCTACGCAGAAGTTCCATTATCAGTGGAGGAAGAGCGGGCAAGTAGAGCAATAGTAATGCAGAAACAGGATGCCTGGTTGAAGCAGGAGTAGGCTATTGAGAAGAATGTGACCAGAAATGACATTGGATGTGGAGCCCACAGGGTTTCAAATTCTTGAGCTAGTGGCGTGTATCATGTTATTCTCCGACCATCTACCTATTTACTCGGAGCTGGGTGGACCCTCTGCATGTCCAATGTGTTCTAAGATAGCTATTTTTGTGCACAACTTAAGGAAATGTTCTTGTCAGTTGCCTACTCTCTACAAAGATCAAATAATTCACATGTCACTTTGACATGGAGTTAGTGTTGTTAGATATACAAATCTAACACTATCCAGCAGATTGACAAAAATGAATCGCTCACACACTTTAGCACCCATTGTGTTTTCCGTTCACTGCATTTAGTAATCGCTGCCAGACCTTTCCTGAATGAACAGTTATATTCTGTTTATTCTACACTTTTAATATCAGCAATATCGATTAGTTCAGTCTTGAAAAACCTAACGTATGTGGAACGCACATTTCATACTCCTAACTGGGTAAAGAGACAAACATCGTCACCAACTTTAGCCTCATCCCTACTAATATCATTAATATTGTCACCTATGGTAAAAAAAAGTTTTAATAAGAATGAAATGTGTACGCAGTTTTCTCCCAATTTGTTGAAAATCTCAACAGTATTCAATGGCTAATATGCGTTTTGTTTCTTATACATTAATATTTCCAGATAACGCGTTTAAGGATGGCTACATTATATATGGAAGCGATATTTCAATTGATGCCTTTTCTATGTAGAGATCGTTAAAGTATAGTTGATTCTCTGTGTACACCTTCTTTTATATTCTTTTCTACTCTATTCACAAGGCCCGAAATTTCTGGGGAGGGGGGCAGTCGATTAGATAAGGACCAGTACGCAACTGGTACTTAATTTATGGACCCTAAAAGGATAAAAGGCAAAGTCGACATCGGCAGAATTGGGACTCAGAACGTAAAGACAGACGAAATACACCTAAGTATCCTCGTGGATAACAAACAGGAAATAGTGAACAGGATCGTTATAGGCACGAAACTGACTATAGAAGGTGGGTTGTTACTCTTAATATATTTCAGGTTTTCGTTAATTTTATGGTAAGGTTGTGTTATACTTGTTATTAAGTTAAAATTTACATCTAAGTAATTAACATTGCTATTTTCGTTATAGATTGTAATCCTAAGCTCATTTCTTTAAAAAAAACTATATATTTTCTTCTTATATATTTCCAATGTTCTATTCGTGCAATTTTTCGTTATTAGCAGGAAGTCACCTCTATATAATCGACCCTCCAATTTAAGATTTTCTAATTGGAGTTCTCCTAATAAGTAATTTCCTACTAGGTCTGTAACCTGAGCGGAATCCGGTGCTCTCATAGGGATATAAAAAAAAGTCCCTAGTGTCTTTTCTAACCCACAATTTATTATACCTGATAAACGATTTTCTGGCCATTTTTACTAGTTTAACTTCATCTTTGGTCATTCTCACCCTATTCATTGCATATATAAGGTCCTTATTAAGTACAATTTCATTAATAGATGAATAACAATCATCTATGTCTATTTGAACGAATTTGTAAATATTACTGTATTTAATATTTTAAAACCATTTTAAAGTATTATTAGTGCTAGTCCAGAGATTAAGGTAATTCAGATTATTTAGCTTATTAATATATTTATCTAAAATTAACTTACTTAATTTCCCTAAATCTGATTTACTGGGGCATATGAGTCTAACTTTAGGGTCCGAGTAAAAATTGTCTTTATGGTCCTTCAAAGTAATCCGTTTTATTGTCTATCTTGTATTTTTCCATGATTAACCATGAGGCTTTATTAATATTATAAACGATTTATTTCCTTCTCTAAAAAGGTTATCATATAATTTCGCATCTAACTTATACAGGTTACCAGTTTTATCCGATTGTTCTACGATTCCTTCGATATTACGCATTTCTTTTATTTTGGTTGCTAAATATCTTATATATTCGTTGTGTCTGTTTGAGTATTTTTAAAATTTAATGTGTTTAACCACCTTCCAAATTTTATCTTCGAGAGTCTGAATTTCCCTATTATATGGCATATTCAATAAAGCAGGAAGGGAAACACTCGGCTGCGACCCGAAAAGGAGAACCCCTTCAATGTTGGTTTTGTGGCTATTCCAGACACCCGCGAAATCACTGCCCTGCGCGGAAAGCAATCTGTCACAAATGCCAAAAACAAATAGGACATTTTGGAAAACTATGTAGGAATGTTGGTTTTGTGGCTATTCCAGACACCCACGAACTCACTGCCCTGCGCGGAAAGCAGTCTGTCACAAATGCCAAAAAAAATAGGACATTTTGGAAAACTATGCCGGAGCAACGCAGCAACTGTAACACAGGATGATGGTAAATATGATTTGCCATTAGCAGTATCAGCATCAGCAGGTTAAACCTTCCGAGTAACCACCATAGTTATACTGAACAATAGCTATAAATCCGAAGTATTAGTTGATAGCGGTAGCACTGACAAGAGCTTCATCAGTGAGTGAGAAGCTAGTGAATACAACATCAAGACGGTCAAATTAAAGAACGTCATTGGTATGGCTTCTGCATCTCTTTCTGCGGAATCCAAAGGATGCTGCATTGTTTCACTAACCCTGAATAATCAGAAATACTACCATGTGAAACTGTACGTGCTCAAAAACTTGTGCACTGACCTAATTCTGGGTACTGACTTCCAAGAACAGCATGAAATATTACCATACAATACGGAGGACAGAGACCACCATTAACATTTACTGCGCTAACAGCTATGAAAACTGATCCCCCAAAGCTATTTGCTCATCTGAGAGAGGACTGTGAATCTATTGCAGCCAAATCGCGAAAATCCTCGGAACGTGATCGAGAGTTCATCAGGACAGAAGTACGCTGCTTAGCAGATGCGAACATTATTGAACCTAGTAACTCCCCTTGGGGATTACAAGTGTTAGTTGTTCAACAACAAAAAAAAAAGGCGAAGAATGATGATTGACTACTCAGAGACGATTAACAAATATACACAGCTTGATGCCTACCAACTTCCTAAAATTGATGAGTTAGTGAACACTATCGCTAAGTATAAAGTCTACAGTACTATAGACTTACGTTCGGCATACCATCAGATTCCTCTCTCAGAGAAAGACCGTCAATTCACTGCCTTTGAAGCTGATGGTAAATAATGACATTATACTAGGATGCCATTCGGAGTAACTAACGGCAGCACATGTTTCCAACGTATAATGGACGACTTCGTGAGTAAATACAAGCTGCGAGATACGTTCCCGTTCATAAACAATATAACCATATGTGGGAAATATCAAAATGACCACGATAAAAATTTAGAAAAATTTGAAATGGCAGCAAAAAGTGAAAGGCTTACCGTGAATGAAGACAAATGCGTTTACTTAACAACTCGTGACTTTCTTGGATACCGTATCTCACACAATACCCTCACCTTGACACAGAAAGGCTTGCTCCACTCCTCAGTCTTCCTACACCAACTGACCAGAAATCATTAAAACGAATAGTCGGTATGTTTTCTTATTATGCTAAGTAGATCTCCAAATTTTCTGACAAAATATATCCTCTAAATAACGTATAAAAATTTCCTCTAAACAGCCAACAAGTAAAAGTATTTGAGTCATTAAAGGTAGAACTAGCCAATGTTGCCATTCAAGTAATACATAAGACTATTCCATTCACTTTTGAGACGGATGCTTCGGATTTTGTCATATCTGCGACACTAAATCAAGATGGAAGACCAGTCGCATTCCATTATTGCACACTGCAAAGTAGCGAACAGTACCAGTTGAAAAAGAATCCCAAGTAATTATCGAATCAATTCATCATTGGAGACACTTTCTTCTAGGTAGACATTTTGCATTAATTACTGATCAACGTTCTGTTGCATTCATGTATAATTATAAAGCGACGAGCAAAATTAAAAATTATAAAATTATGAGATGGCGCATTGCGTTATCTCCATACTCATTTGACATTCACTATCGCCCAGGATCCAGTAATGTCGCATCGGATGCATTCACTAGGGTACGCTGTTTAGCAATTAGTTCACATTCACTTTAATAGTTACATGCAGCACTGCGCCATCCTGGTGTAGTACGCCTTCATCATTACGTCCGCAGTAGAAATCTTCAATATTCGTTAGAGAACGTAAAACAAATATGTAGGAATTGCTTTATATGTCAAGAAGTGAATCCACAATATTATAAACCATACTCAGTTAACTTAATTAAGGCCATGCAGCCCTTTGAGCAAATTTCCATCGATTTTAAAGGTCCGATTCCTTCCACGAAGCATTCTTATCTCCTAACAATATTTGGCAAATACCCTTGGTTTCCGTTTGGTTATCCAGTATCTGACACATCAGCTCAGACTGTAATAAAGTGTCTTACAGACTTGTTCTCAGTGTTTGGTATTCAGATCATGGAACTGCTTTTATGTCTACAAGATTGAGAGACTGGCTCCTCAGTAAGGGCATTGCAACCCACTGGGAACTGTCAAGTAGAAAGATATAATGGTATTATTTGGAAGTCAGTACTACTCTGTTGAAAACCCGTGCTCTTCCAGTATCTTCATGGGAAACAGTTCTTACAGACGCGTTGCATTCAATGAGATCTCTATTTTGTACGTCCACCAACACTACTCCTCATGAACATCTTTTTAACTATCAAAGACGTTTAGCAACAGGAACATCTATGCCAACATGGCTTCTTAACCCAGGATCTGCGCTTGTTCAAAGAAACAATCGCACTAACAACTATGACCCTATTGTGGACCAAGTTTATTTAATCGACGCCAACCCCCAATACGCTCACGTCAGTTACCGAGACGGTCACGAAACCAGAGTATCCAGAAAACAATTGGCATCACCAGGGAAGATTATCCTAACTGATAAACTAACCGAAACAGTTGTCCTTCAAGAGCCAGACAGAGAACCAACTGAAAATTCTCCTTCTCCTAGAGATAACTGTCAAGAACAAAAAGAAAAATCCCTTCAGCTGCGTCGATCACAAAGGATTCGGAAACCCCGGAAAGGCTTGATCTATGATTTTTTTTTCCTACTTTTTCTAGGAGGGAGTGAATGTTATGCAAATAACGTTGATATAAAGAGCATGCGCATTTGACAGGAAGAGGAAGAGAGAGAACGGCCATTCAGAATAACGTACAGGACGATGACTAAAAATGAGTTTCTTTGAACCAGGATTTACTGGTTAAACGGTACATTAAAATAAAGAACAACATGCTTGGATATAATAACCGAAAGGTAATATATACAGAACGGTCAATATTTGATCAACTATAATATCAAATAAGTTCAAAACTTATGTAAGCATAATACTATCAAGGATTCACGCCCGAGTGTGTTTCCTTGAAAATATTACGTTTGCATCAGTTTTGGATACATTTCATAGTACAGTAGATCGTAAGGGCAGCAGGCGTTATTAAAACTAATAACAATTTAAAACATCGTTCTGTCACTTAGCATCAGAACTATACACAACAAGGATAAGAACGTAAAATGACATATTTCTTATACTATAAAGTACAAATCGAACAAACGTTAGCATTTATTCATCGTATCTACTCGAAACAAGCCAAACTTATTATTTCTTTGGCAGATTTAATGTCGATTCTCAGATCTCTGCGGCAAAATTCATTCATTGCTAATGTTGGGTTTCTTTCTAACATAAAGCAATATTTTAGAAACTATGCTCAAAGTTAAAGAAGAAAATTATACGAAATGAACATATAATAAAAGGATATATATTCGACACACAAACACACACACACACACACACACACACACACACACACACACACACACACACAAACACACATACATACACACACACATA
>NC_068986.1:85482843-85483578 GCF_001194135.2 Octopus bimaculoides | reverse complement strand
TATATATATATATATATATATATATATATGCATATATACATATATACATATACGTGTGTGTAAGTGTCTGTGTATCTATATATAATAAAAGAATACATAATGAAGATTAATGTTACTAAAACATGTATATATTACGTCGTTACTCATATACTCATATTCATACATATATTTTCTTTATTTCATGTTACACATCAATATACACACATAGATATACAATATGTATATATGTGTATGAATATATGTTTATATACATATGTATATATATATATATGTATTTATATCTACATAACTATATATATGTATATATATATGTATGTATGTATGTATGCATGTATGAGTGCGAGTTAGTGTGATATTGTGTGAGCACGAGAATGAGAGGCGTACTGAGCGAGTAAACAAAACAACAAACGTAATATAAGAGATACCATAGAAAATTGATATTAAATTAAATGATAGGAAAATTGTAAATTCTAACTAAAAAAAATAGTGACACACACATATCTGCACGCACGTTAAAACGCAAACATATATATTCAATCAAATATGTGTTCCTGCATTTGTGTTAATATAAGTGTGTGTGTGTGTGTGTGTGTGTGTGTGTGTGTGTGTGTGTGTGTGTGTGTGTGTGTATACTATGTATATATACGTACATATATCCGCACTCATACACATGCACACTCTCATACATATAGTTATACATGTGCCTGAATGTAGTACAGTATAAATGTGTATATA
>NC_068986.1:85480252-85481936 GCF_001194135.2 Octopus bimaculoides | reverse complement strand
TTATATGTATAATATATATATTTTTTATATATATTATATATTATATATATATATATATATATATATATATATATATGTGTGTGTGTATATGATAGACGTATAATATTTATAAGACATATACCTATATCAAAGCATACAAACACATTCATACGTCACATACACATATTCACACACACACTCACATGTTCAAACCCAAAACATAGATTATACTTCGTACATAATTTCATTAAAGATTTTTAAAATAAATTTAGCCTCACGAAGAAAGATATGTAGTACTTCATATAGATATCATCTACGTATGTATATTTATGTATATATTGTTATGATTTTGAATGCACAAGCATATGAGAATATGTGTTGCAGAAATGGAAAAAATATCTAAGATATAAGTATTTAATATAACTATGATAGTTTCATGGAACATATATTCTTCCGAGGCATTCTTAATAATGAACTTTTTGACTTAAATGATATAAATAGGCGTTGGATAATCCTCACATTCAAGTAATCAAGATGATTTTTATAGTTATGCTATTAAGAGGAAAATTGAAAGTTTTAAGGATGCAGTGTCCTGATAATTAACAACCAACTTAGTTTTATTATTCCATGCTTCAACAGTTTTGAGCGTGAAAAAGTTGGTTTCCAAAAGTTATGCTTTGTTATATAAACATGTTCACGAATTGTAAAGATATTGATTTTCAAAAAGATGACCACAGTTGTTGGAAAAGTGATGGATAATATTTTGGGCTTCTAAAGTGTCAGGCGCTAGATGTCAAAGGCGTAGTGTATTAATTGCCAGAGAATCGAGACATTCAGGATATAAGTGACTTGTATAGTTATCGTACTTTACACATGTTTGATATCGCTTGTCACTGGAGGAAAAGAACATAATTTTAACATTACCAGCTTTTTTCCCTCTGTTGTGCAGTATTCGATTGCTTACTAGGCTTAACATAGTTTGACTCACTAACTACAGAAAATATATAGGTGCAGGCAGGATTATGTGGTAAGAAGCTTGCTTCCCAACCACATTGTTCTGGATTCAGTCCCACAGCGTGGCACCTTGGCCAACTGTCTTCTACTATAACCTTGTGAGTGAATTTGATAGACAGAAACTGAAACAAGCCCGTCGTGTATACATGTGTGTGTGTGTTTGCCCACACACCATCATTTGACAACCAATGCTGGAATGTTTATATCCCCGTAACCTAGCGGTCCGGCAAAATATACCGATAGAATAAGTACTGGGCTTACAAAGAATAAGTCTTCGGTTCGATTTCTTCGACTAGAACCCTTTAAAGCGGTCCTTCAGCATGGCCGCAGTCAAATGACTGAAGCAAGTAAAAAAAAATAAGTGTTCAAAATAATTTTAAAAAGATGTTTAAAATTTGTGGAAGGTAGAGTCCAAAAGAGTACGAAATTCAGTCGTAATGTGGCTGGAGTGGTGGTATGTGGATGGGGAACGGTACTGAATGTTCGGGAGGTAGTTAAGATGCAAGTCCAAGAGAGTAAGAAGTTCATGTATGTATGTATGTATGTATGTATGTATGTATGTATGTATGGCAGAAGGCGCTTACCCAAGACAGTTGCCCAGTGGGACTCAACCCGGAAATTTGTGGTTGGGAAGCAAACTTCTTACCACACAAACATGTCTCATCCTCCAGGTGTGTGTGTGTGTGTGTGT
>NC_068986.1:85473268-85477299 GCF_001194135.2 Octopus bimaculoides | reverse complement strand
ATATATATATATATATATATATTTATATATATATATATATATATATATATATGTATGTATGTATGTATATATGTATGTATGTATGTATGTACATATATATGCATGCATGTATATAGGAATGAGTCTGTGCGTATGTAACATGCATAATGATCATAACTCTATTAAGAATTATGTTTATAATAATCATCTGTCTTAGAATAAGACATGATCCATTGGCTCGGTAACAAGGTTAGCACTATACTTAGACATAATAACAGTGAGACAATTAGGAATACTGTTAATTGTGAAAATAAGAATGTCATAATATATGCGGTAGTAATGGGTAATATTAGTAATAATTATAATATTGATAATAGTGATAATTACACCAGTGCGTGCTGATATTGTAAATTAGAGTTGTCGTACTTATAGTAATAATTAAGCGGTGATGATAATTGATTACGTTATTGTCTGTAAAATAATGTTAATAATTGTGATAGTGATAATAATAGAAGGCCTGCAAATGTAGGATACCAACTAATTGCCCCTTGAGGTGCCATCGTCTACGCTACTATGCTGTATATAAGTGTATAGCTACTGCTACATCTTATGTCTCCACCAGAATACGCATAGGATTAACGACTTTTACCCAGCTACCATGTACGCACTATCGCTATTTCGAAAACTAAACGAAAATTTTTGTTTGTTGGATACTAATATCCACTATCTCGAACCACAAAATATACCACATGATTTCTCCTAGAGGATCATCAAGCCTGGAATACGGTACCAGGAAGGTATTCTGGCGTGTAATTTATACTGCCGAGAATCTTTAGAAGTATTTCCTGAGAATGAAGATCTTCAAATATTCTGTGAAATAATTACCTTTTGTCACCTTACATTTTCCTATTACTATAATTTGTAATGCTCATCTGACTCAGTAAATTTTAGTGTCTATATTTTCACCTCTTGTCCTTCCTTCAACTTTCTCTCTAAGAATTGTTTTCTCTCTTATATTCATATATACTTTTATGTACCCATGCTTCCGAATTGCAAATTGAAATATGTTACGCTTAAGATTTGTTTTCAAAACCAGCTAATTTTCGTTTATCTCACACACCTACATTTTCATATTCCTTTTCCCTATTGTTATTATAATCTCTGTTTAATCGTTTGCCAACATAATTCTTATCCTAACAATCATTCATTATACAGGACACTTATGCGTTACCCGATTGCAACATCCTACGCTACTTATCTCTATACACTACACTGGCAGTGAGTGTCTGTATTTAATAACCCTGATTTATGTATGCTTATTGCATTTCTTTTGATCAGCATGTCCCACATCACCTCTCAGACTACTTAGCTTTATAATTCTTGTTTGCTGATGGAGAACTTACGCCTGTATATTTCAGTCTGCTTTAAGCTACACTTCCCTTCGTCTTCTCTCATCGTCAGGTTTTCTTGTCCATCCTTTCCCTACGGCAAACTTTCCAGGACTTCTACTATCTATCTTCTTAATTTATCAATACCAATATATTTATTTGAACACTTTCTTCTAACACTCTCCATATTCGTCTTTTGATGAAAATTTTGAGAATCTACCAAACGTGGATGTTCAACCATAAAATATGATGCTAGCCGATACTGTCTTTGTTTACACGTCTATGCGTAATATTGTCTCGGAATTGCACTATCTACATAATTTACATTTTACATCAACCATTCACAGATCATTAAAACAGCTGTTAAAGCAAGACCTAGTTGCAGCACTTAAATTGTATATGCCCTTTATTTTTTTTTTGTTTTTGTATAAATGCTTTCCTTAGACCTCTTATTGTTCTATATGCCCTCATTTCGATCGCTCTTCTAGTTAACTTTTCTGTTTCTGGTCTACCTCTATCTCATAAAGTAGTTGAAATTTTAGAATATTATCCCTCTGAGCTCTACTAGGTGAGTAACTATCAACTCGCTTGTACTAGCATTTTATCGACCATTAAATCACATACGTGTACAAGCATGTATGAATATATATACAAGCGAGTTAATGAACAAACGAACGGAAATAATGCACAAAACATATATGAAGTTGTATTTATTGAATAACATGATGACTTAGTTCCTCATGTTACGTAAAATTTCTTCAAACTGGAAGTACATCCTTCTCTTGAAACATATGGAAGCAAATTTCTGCAATGATATGCGTGATTTTACATTCACTAAACAATAAGTTACACGAGGAAAGAAATCATCGTATTGTCAGGTTGAGTTAAAAGTTTTCCGGATTTTCGCTGATGATTTTTGTCAAATTCTTTCTCCATGTTTTATCATTAATATGATACTACTTGTCCAATCGTTGCTGAATTATTTATTCTTTATTTTCAGAAAATAAATATAAGCATTAATTTTTACTTTATATTACAGCTTTGATAATGAGTGGTGAGTAAATTGTAATTACAGCAAATTGCAAATCCATTGAAAAATGGAATGAGTGCATATGTAGTAGAAAAAGATATTCAAGTCAAGTTGCTCTTGAGATTTCGCCAGATGGTTACACCTTCTTTATTTGTTAGCTGGTAGGAAAACCGAATCATACTTTCGGTTTCTGTTATCAATTATTTCTGGGTACAGTTTTACTAAAATCGACCATGATTTTCATCAATGCGAGGTCGATAATGTACCGGTTAAACAGTGCTGTCAAAATCATTAGTCAACTTCTACCGTTCAAAATTACTAGCCTTGTGTGTAAATCAGAAGACAATACTATTGTGCTCGATAGCCTTGATTTCGGGATTTTCGCTGTTGTTATTGTTGTGATTATGATGTTCTATATTTAGGTCGAACCCAAACGAGGTGATCTATGATAATAAAAAATCCATCCTTAACCTTCACCTCAGTCTGCATATCTAGCAACTATATTATTCAATTCCCCTATCATATTTAGATCGTACCTTTTGATTTGAGATACGTTTGCCGCTATTTTTAGTAAATAGAATGATCACGCAGGGTCTATAAAATTGAATCATTGTTGTTGATGGTGTTAATATTAATGGTATACTTGACTTATCTATTTGTCTTCTTCATCATCTGACTGAAGACATTCATCAACATCCTTCTCTCCTCCTTAATTCAGTATTAATTCACATCAATATACAGTATCATATTACACAGATAATTATACCGAGATTTGTGACGTGACATCTACGTGGCAAAATAGTCGATGTAATATATGCATATGTTCATATGTGTGTGTGTGTGTATATGTATGTATATATGTGTGTGTGTGTGTGTGTGTGTGTGCGTGTGTGTGTATATATATATATATATATATATATATATATATATATATATATATATATATATATATATATATACATATATAAATATATATACATGAATATATACATGTATGTATTTATACACAAACACGCACATATATATATATATATATATATGTACATACGCATATACACATACAGACACAGCCATAC
This sequence comes from Octopus bimaculoides, assembly GCF_001194135.2. NCBI lineage: Eukaryota > Metazoa > Mollusca > Cephalopoda > Octopoda > Octopodidae > Octopus > Octopus bimaculoides. The sequence continues at coordinate 85,473,826 of NC_068986.1, read as the reverse complement.
GTAATCAACTCGCTTGGGCGTAATCTTCTCAAAGAGCAAAAGTTAGCATTTACACTCTGACCCTTGTACTCTCCTTTCCGTCACCCACTCTCCTCTACTCCCCACTACTCTTCATGACTTCTCATTATATGTCATTAGATACTTCCCCTTGTATAACTCAATTCTTGACGCGGTTTGCTATCATATTCGTATACAGATATACAAAAGGCAGTGATTATCGATATCGTTTAATTCGGAATGGTTTCTCGTGTGAATAAGTACCAGATAAATATTCGGATCGATTTGCTTGAAACCATGAGCCACCAGACCAAAACAAGTAAAGAAATCATGCTTAATTGTATTAGTGTTATTATTACAATTTCATCATTATTATAGACGTAGGAGTGGCTGTGTGGTAAGTAGCTTTCTTACCAACCACATGGTTCCGGGTTCAGTCCCACTGCGTGGCACCTTAGACAATTGTCTTCTACTATAGCCTCGGGCCGACCAAAGCCTTCTGAGTGGATTTGGTATACGGAAGCTGAAAGAAGCCCGTCGTATATATATATATATATATAT
>NC_068986.1:85472239-85473258 GCF_001194135.2 Octopus bimaculoides | reverse complement strand
TGTGTGTGTGTGTGTGTGTGTGTGTGTGTGCGTCCAGCATCGCTGGTGTATTTATGTCCCCGTAACTTAGCAATTCGGCAAAAGAGACCGATAGAATAAGTACTAGGCGAACAAAGAATAAGAGTCATGGGATCGATTTGGTCGACTAAAGGCGGTGCTCCAGCATGGCCACAGTCAAAAGATTGAGAAAAGTAAAAGAATAAAAGAATAAACTATTACTTTTACTTCATGCTTTCACTGCTCCTACGGATTGCAGTTATTTTTACCTTAAGAACATTTACAATTTTGTTTTGTACTACCTGTTACATTGTAAGCATACCATGGAGTGTTTAGTTGTTTGATATTCTGTATGTCATATAAAGGTGTAAGTTCCGACTTTTGGATTATATATTTGTTACATCTACTTTTCAGTTTGGGTATTCGAAATCGATATTATACGAAGTTACTTCAACAAAACAGCTAAAGAGAAATCACTTCATTTGTATAATTCATAAGAAATGAATTCGTATGTCGGTGGAAAGCAAATCAAACATAGATAGTATAGCCAGAGAAAGTCCTTCAACCACATCAACAAAAGGAATTTCAGTACACTAACAAACCAGATCAAAATTACTAAGGAAACGAAACGATAATAGAGAGTGATTGATGAATATTGAAGGCCAAATAAGAGTAAAAAAAATCCAGATTCCAATGGTATTTTCTATAAACTCAGGAGGCAAATTCAGTTTAACCTTAGATAACGGAGTAAGTGTCACTAATGAGGATTAATTCAATCCGAAATCATCGATGGTCTGACACTCTCGCTTGTTGTAGGGAGTTTGTATTTTTGGTTAGTCAATAGAGAAGAGCTTTGACTGCAGCTAACTTTTGTTTTGAGTCTTATTTCTAGCAATGCTGGTTCTGACTTTCACCCTCAGACACTTTAGTGAGGATTGTACTTCTGCTGTTTTGGTTTTCAAATTGTGACTAGCCACCTTAATATATATATATACATATATATATATATATATATATATATA
>NC_068986.1:85470821-85472227 GCF_001194135.2 Octopus bimaculoides | reverse complement strand
TATATACATATACGTATATTCATACATATACATACAAATATACATATATATATAGACATATATACATATATATAGACATATATACATATATATATATATATATATATATATATATATATATTATGAAAATTATAGAAAGTTGTAAACTGCACAAAACGTGCATGCTATACGTGTGTGTGTGAAATAAATTTTACATAGTCGACCGGTTTCACTTGTACCGATCATGACTAAATGTTTAGTGATAATATTAGAATCTCTTGTTATCATATTCATATGTGCTTCTCATTCCTTGTTAAAAGGAGGAAGGATATTCTTCTTAGTAACACTTTTTATGCTAGCATGATATTGTAACATTATCCCTAACTCCTTAGTCATGTTTACCACAGGCGAAACCGGTTGGCTGTGTAAATATTTCATTACGTAAAAATATATTTATAATTTTTGACCAATAAAATTTCTGTGCTTTATTCTTTTTTTATAGTTCAATACAATTCACCACGTAGAATGCTTTTTTTTGAAACCTTACACTACAAGTACACACACAATTAAACACACATACGCACCCACGCACACACACGGAGGGACAGACACACACACACATACACATATGTAGATATCTGTATATACTTATATTTATATTAATATAGTCACACAACAGTCACACAAACACACAGCGTTTGTGTTTGCACACACATGTATATGCATACATATGAATATCTAGACACAGACACACACTTGCGCGCATACATACACACACACATATGCATGTGTGAGTGAACGTGTGTTGTGTGTGAGCGACAGTGAGCATACGTTTAGTGGTGTGTGCGAGGGAAGCGGTAAATATAATTAATGGCTATAGTTAGGGCACGGCCATTTTTCCAAGAGTGTAATTACAGCGATAGAGCTGCAACGATGTGGAGCTATATTTTAAACATTGTTCCTTAAATGAATCCATGAAGTAAAGGTAGCGGGGGAGTGCGTTAATGAGGAATGAGCAAACCAACTGCAGTATTAGATATCAGTGTTCTATTAATGCTTGGAAACAGATACGTTGGTTTAATCACGAATCACGATTCGTCAGCTTCATCTATTCAAGATGTACGAAGCCATAAAACCATCGTTAAAATGCATTTATTTCATCATAAATCCTTTAGTAGGGACTACTAACAAACGCTGGCCTCCGTCTCCACTAGACATCTTCTACCACGGACATATTTATCACATACTCTCTCATTTAGTTGCATTTATTTACATATATAAACAGAGCTAGCAAGCTCCGCACATACATGTATGTACGTGTGTGTGCGTCTGTGTGTGTTTCTATGTTTGTGTATATGTCTGTATGTGTGTATATATGCGCTTGTGTATGTATATATATATATATATATATATATATATATATATAT
>NC_068986.1:85461166-85470503 GCF_001194135.2 Octopus bimaculoides | reverse complement strand
TATATACATATATATACACACATATGAATATATATATATATATATATATTCCTGTATATATGCACACACACATATAATATATAATATTATTCAAACTCACATGCATACATTACCACCCATACATTCATGCAAACTTACTTGCTTTCATACATTCACATTTCTCAGCGGCTAGAAACATACACTCACTTGTATAAAGTGATGCAGAGAAACACAGGAGTTGAATTAATCCACTGTTTAATTCTCTGTCCTCTTTACCAAAATCCGAAGAGAACTGTCCAGCTCTGATCTCTCCATAAACCAACCACGAACATGCGAACCACAAATCACATCTCTACCATCAATAGAAGTTCCTCGTTTTCGATTATTGACTAATGTCTTCTGTTCAGGCTATTCACTATATTCCACCGTATAGCTGAAACGTATCATACGCTTCTGCTATCGTGAAAAATTTAAAGAAATCTTTTCTATATATCTTTTCTCAATTCCGTTATGCTCATCTATTGTCTCGAATACACTTGGAACTGTTTCTAATCAACGTCAGTTTTCATTCAACCAGATTTCACCATACATGCATGTCACCACGGTTCTCAATATAATCACGATCATCGGTGTCTTCAATGTACCCATCCTTTCGTTTCTGTACTTTTCCCCCTAAATGATGATGGAAATGCTAACTAGCTTTCTGTTCTGACCTAACTACTCCATTTAATAAGATTGCTTCACTGTATCCGTGAATGTCTCATTGATTTTCACGACATAGTTGTTATCGCCCTCCCATAAAATCTATTCTTTAGCATCAATTAATTTTTTTCCTGAAGTCGTTTGACTGTCTTTATACATTACTACAAATTTTGGTCCACGAGCATTATGGGACTTCAGATCTACTCATTAATCGATTACTTGGTAATCACCCTTACCGGAAACTGCATTTCACTTCCTATCATCTAACACAGGTGTCTGACCATTACGATCTTCGTATGCATGTGCCTCTCATTTCTCCATCCCACTACCCAGCTAAAGCAGTTGTACTACAGTTGAATAGGTGAGAAGGACTGCTTTAACCGCCTGGAAGAATTCTCTAAGCATTACCAAGTGCAAAGAACGTCACCGCAAAAATTTCAAAACGAGAAAGAAGGCAATTGTTCCCTCCTTCTAGTATTGTGCAAACTGCAAGCTGCCTTTTCCCCCAAAAGTCTATTGAGTAGAAAATGCCGAATCAAATAATTAACGAAATATTTTGGAAATTTAAAATAAATTATGATATTGAGATGGAATATACTAGAATAAATAATCTATGTTACGTATGCTATATAGAGCTATAAATGTTCATGACTTTACAACTAATTAAAATTATTATCTTCATCAATTGTGGGTTTATTGATGACTACACATCTCAGTATACATCTCCATTTGTGAATGGAACTTGCATTAATTCTATGCGGATTTCTTTTATATATTTGCAATGCCTCTCTAAAGCAATATTTGGTAATGATATTTTCCATTCTTGAAATGTTGAGGATATTCCTCTGTAAAATAATATTAAACTGGTCGTCGTTGATCATATGATAGTGGTTCTCCAGCTACGCAACAACCACAATATAGCTGGCATTGGAGGAGCCTAAGAGAAAGAAGCGCGTCAGACATGTGCACTACATGTTCGAACCATCTCTGGTGATATTCTGCATTTTATTTATTTATGCGCCCTTTCAAAACCTAGGAAGGCTCATGGGCCCGGTTTCCCGGTTTCTATGGCGTATTCCCCCCCCCCTCCAACTGGACGGGACGCCAGTCCATCGCAGCGTTACTCAAGAAACAGGAAGAAAGAGTGAGAGAAAGTTGGGGCGAAAGGTCGTCACTACCTCCTGCCGGAGCCTTGTGGAGCTTAAGGTGTTTTCACTCAATAAATACACACAACGCAAATCCGCTGCCCTAACCACTGGGCCATTGCCACTGCACGATATTCTGCATAATGAGGGTTTAATGATACTGGTAATGATTCGATGGTGGGAAATTGATCCTCTAATACTCTATCATCAGGATCTTTTGTATTTAATGGAAATCATAGACCTGGCGGGCCACAGTGTGTTGGACGAATGTGGCGTGTATCTTGTACGCACACAGAATGGAAACAGCTACCTGAGAAGACAAGAGCCATGGTGTGGAAGCGGAGAGAGCGAGCGTTCATAAATCTCTCCCTTTGATCTTTTGAAATGTTTGTCTGAGGTGGTTCATCGTCTTGTTTAGAATGTAGCTGCTGGAAATTATGATGCCTAAATCAGTGAAATGAGAAGGCGTGATTAGTTTTTGCTGCACCGTGAAGATATCCTTTTCTTCTCTAGGCCCGAAGTTTTTTTTTTTTGTGGGGGAGGGAGAGGCCAGTCGATTAGATCGACTCCAGTACGCAACTGGTATTTATTTATCGACCCCGAAAGGAAGAAAGGCAAAGTCGACCTCGGCGGAATTTGAACTCAGAACATAAGGACGGACGAAATACAGCTAAGCATTTCGCCTGACGTGCTAACGTTTCTGCCAGCTCGCCGCCTTGTACCGTGAAAATATTGATGAGTGAATGTGGCAGATGACATCGATTCTCTGGCGTGTTGGGTCCATTTTTTTAAAAATTACAACGGCTACTTAGATGGCTGCTTATAGGGCTTCAGGATTGTGAATTAAGGCTTTTCAATGATCTCTTCATATCCGGATTTAGTGCTGACCATCAGGTTATCCATGTTAAAAAGGATTCCGCCGATTCGAAATCATATAGTAACTCTCAGCCCCTGTTTCTACATTTTGTGTAGCAATGTAGTCATAGACATACACACACTAGAAAATATATTTATAAATCAAATATCACAGATATTTATGTGCGTGTCTGCGAGTGTATACGTCTGTGTGTGTATATAGATGTATACGTACATATATGCTCATGTGTTCGCATTATGTACGTATGCACAGGGTGGTGGATTAGGAGAATCATTAGAGCGTCGGACAAAATATCTTGCGGTGATTGTTCCGCATTTTTACATATTGAATTCTTACATATTGAATGCCTTTCATTTTTATAGGGTCGATAAAATAAAGTACCTGTCAAATGCTAGGTTCAGTGTAATCGACTCATTCTTTTTCCCGGAACTGATGGCGGTGTGTTTCATCTAGAATCCATTATGTGCGTTCTTCTGCCCGTGCCTATGTATGTATGTATGGATGGATGTATGGATGGATGGATGGATGGATGTGTGTGTGTTCGCGCGTGTTTGTCTGTGTATATGTGTGTGTGTACCTCGGTGTAAGGACTTACATGTGTTTGTGCATATCTGTTTCAGAATTTTTTCGCCCTATGATTTACGTCTGTATGCGTATATGTATGTGTGTTTCTGTGCTTGCGTGTGCGTGCGTGTTTACGTTTACGTGCGTGCCTGTACGCGTGCGCACATAGCAAAATAGTTGCATTTGGTGTGTATATCAGTGATATTGTATTTCTGACATTTTGAGGTAAATAAAGAATTCATAATTATAATTGTTGTTGGTCTTATTTTCCTTCTTCACATAACTGGTGTTTTTCTTCTATTGATCAACAATTCGTCAACAGTGTAATTCACCGTAACGGTACGCTTCTTCATATCTCTACTGCAATCACGCCCACCATAAAGTGGATTGCAACAAGTTGTAAAAACCAATGTCTAAATTAGCCCTGAAGTTCACACTTAACATTTCCATTATTTCCTCTATGATAATTTTTGTATCTTTCTCAAAGATGTTTTCAAGTCTCCCTTTCTTGTCCTACCCATTTTACACGTCAAATACAGCTCACCGCCATGTCACATGACGATTATTTAATATAGTAATAATTTTTTTCTCTTTCTGTTTACTCCTCTAAAAAAAAAAAAATCAATAATGTTTTTGGTGCTTGTATTGTTGTCGTAGCTGCTGTTGTTGCTACTGCTATCGAGGTTGTTGTTGTTGTTGCTGCTGTTGTTGTTGTTGTTGTTGTTGTTGTTACGATAGTTCATTGACATTCTCTCTTTGTCTCATGCAAATTAAGTTATTTTTATATTCAACCTGCTTTACACCGTAAGCAATACTACCTTCAACGTGTTTTCTTTCTACTCTCCCTAAATATGTATGTATGTATGTATGTATGTATGTATGTATGTATGTATGTATGTATGTATGCATGCATGTGAGTGTACGTATGTAAGTGTATGTATTTATGCGTGTGCATGTGTGTGTGTGTGTGTGTGTGTGTGTGTGTGTGTGTGTGTGTGTTGTTGTTTTTCACTTATTATAGTCATCAGACTGCGGTCATGCTGTAGTACCCCCGTTGAAGAATTTGAGTCGAATGAATCAACCCTAGTGCTTATGTTTTACACTTCGTGGCTGAGTGGTAAGAAGCTTGCTTCCCAACTTCGTGGTTCCGGGTTCAGTCCCACTGCATGGTACCTTGGGCAAGTGTCTTCTACTATAGCCACGAGCCGACCAAAACCTCGTGAGTGGATTTGTTAGACGGAAACTGAAAGAAGCTCACCGTGTATTTATGTGTCCATGTGTGTGTGTTATGTGTCTGTCTGTCTGTCTATCTGTTTGGCTTTGTGTCTGTTTGTCCCCCACCGATGTTGACAACCGATGTTAGTTTGTTTACGTCCCCGTGACAAAGCGGTTCGGCAAAACAGGCCGATAGAATATTACCGCGCTTTAAGAAATAAGTACTGGGACCGATTCATTCGACTAAAAATTCTTCAAGGCGTTGCTCCAGCATGGTTTCAGTCTAATGACTGAAAGAGATAAAAAAAAGAATACATATGGACATTTTCTATTTAGGCTGATCTAACGTCTAATATGTTACTTTGTTGATTTCACGTTTCTTCAACAAATTCGAATTTAGCCAGTTTGAACTTCCATGAACAAGTGGCCACATGGCGTGCAAACGCACAACTTACTATGCTTCTTGAACAACTTTATTTAGTACTCCTCTTGTTGATCGTTACTTAACAAAGGTGTGCGTATGAGTGTGTGTCTGTCAATGTATGTATGTACGTATGTATGTATGTGTGTGTGTGTGTGTGTGTGTGTGTGTGTGTGTGTGTGTGTGTGTGTGTGTGTGTGTGTGTGTGTGTGTGTGTGTGTGTGTGTGTGTGTGTGTATGCACACACATAACTATGGCCTTGAGGAAGCGTTGAAGTATCCCAGTCTGGTTACCGCAATGGGTAACGCGGTCCTTGTTTTCCCGGGCGATGGCAGATTCGGCATGAGATTTAGCTTCCCATTAAAGTATTGACGGTGACAATAGAAGATGGGTCTGTTCGTTCAGAGTTGACTTTTTGACATAACACCGCTTCCTTGGATATAGTTATCATGTCGTAGGCTGTTAGATCGAAAACCACCTCTATTTTGTTTTTGTAGCTGTTTTCAGGCATAACTGTTTGGCTATGTTTTAAATTGAGTAACTAGTTTGCTCATTTTTTTATTCGCTATTAGGGAGTCGCGTAGTTTTTATTTGGTACGGCGTCGTTCTTGACACGTGTTTTTCTTTTATTTTCTGTGTGTGTACGTGTGTGTCATGTAGGTATTATTTATGTTGCTTATAAATATCAGCATGTTCACATGGATGCATGGACAGTTGCATGTATAGGTAATTATTCAGTTTCTGTACATACTGCGACATTAGTGTTTTTCCAAGGTTCCTGGTACAGGTTTCAACTTCTCGCGTATGTCGCATTGAGATATCGCGCACTTAACGATTTTTGCTTTCCTTTGCTTTAACAAAACCTTTCCAATAGTTGCATTGAGAAATTTTCTTTCCATTGCACCGTTGTTTTCGGATTAAGTTTCTTTTGTGGAGAGAGCTTCATTGTGTAAGTACATGTTGTTATTAGTCCGGAGCTATGATATTATTATCAACATCACCATCATCATCCTCATCACCATTATCACCACCACCACCACCACAACAACTACCATCATCATCATCGTCATCATCATCATCATCATCATCATTATTGCCTTTGCACAGCTTCTAACACTGGAGATGTATTACGGTGTCAGCTGTTCACTACCAGTGCACTAAGGTAACACCCATTATTTTTCGAGCACCTTCGGAGTATTCGAGCAGTTTCAAGAAGTGATGTTTGATGCAAGTGCTCCACCGTTATTTCAGCCCCTATTTGTTCCATGTACTTCTCAAGAATTTTACTCACTATTCGCAGGGCTTCGACAATTATTGATACTACTACCACATTTTTCAACGACCAAAACTGATTAAGTTCTCAAGCTAACCTGTCAAATACATCGACTTTTCTTTCTACTTTATCGCATACCTTGTTGTCAGCTGGGCATGCTATATCTATGATCAAGTATCGTTTGCTTCCTTTCTCAGTTAACACTATGTCTGGCTTCCTATTCCCAATCACAAAGAGAATGGTCGCACTGAATCATAAAATCCCATAGGATCTTTGCATTATCATTTTCGATGGTGCGTTCCGGTTTATGGTCGTACCAAGTTTTTGCTCTGTCAAGTTCATACTTGTTGCAAATTGTCCAATGGACAAGCCTTGCTATATTGTCGTGGCGTCTCTTATATTCCTTCTGGGCTAGTGGCGTACATTGACTAGTAATATGCCATATTGTTTCACCATTTTGTCCACAAATTCTGCACTTATCAATCTCTGATGTGTTGTTTATTCTGTATTTTATGTAATTTGTTCATAGTGCTTGCTCTTGGACAGCACAGGTTAGAGCCTCCGTTTCCGGTTTTAAATCACTTTTAGTCATCCACAGCCATCTTTTTTTCTGTCTGTCTTATCTTCAACATTTCTATGGAATTGTCCATGTATTCTTTTCTTTAACCAACTATTTTCAGTTTCATTAGTTTTCAATTGCTTGTACAGTGATTTATTTTTGCCATTTTTCATCGTACACAAGCCTGACCTTCTTACTTCTAATAATAGCGGTTTTGTGGCATTTTTCACATACCGTGCTATGTTGTCTTCTTCTGATGTAATGCTGTTTTCGTATCCAATAAGTCCTCTTCCCTATCTTTTTCTTGATATATTCAGTCCGTCTGTGTCACTTTTTGGGTGGAGTGTTCCATATCTATTTAGCAACTTCTTTGTCTTTCTGTCTAAGCCTTTTAGTTCGTCTACTGTCCATGCGATTACCTTTACTCCATATCTAAGGAGTGAAACCGCGCAGGTGTTGATAGCTTCAATCTTATTCCGTCTGTTTAATTTCGAATTAAGGATCAGTCTCAGTCTGTGCAAGTACTTCACGTTAAATTTTTCTGTCATTTCTTTCTCCATCAATTTATCCAATTCCAAAATCCCCAAGTACTTGTAACCTGTCTCTTCTATCTGCTTCGTAACCTCCCGCGACCGCATCGTTAGCCCGTCCATACATTTGAGTTTGCCTCTCTTCAAGTCTAACACATCAAACTTTCTCAGTCAGAACTCCATTCTGATATCATCACTGAAAGTATACACCGTATCCACGAGGGAACTGGCTTGGGATTCATCTTTACCATAAGGTTTGAGGTCATCCATCAATAACAAATGGTTGACTTGTTGTCGGCGGCATTTGAATACATATACAGCTTTTGCTTTCCTCAGAATCAGTGTTAGTGGTGTCAAGCACAGCACAAATAACAGTGGGGACAGGCAGTCCCCTTGGAAGATGCCCCTCCTAATTTCTACATATTTAGGTAGTCAGGAAGAAAAGAAAAAGAAAGATTTCACACAAAATTTAGCATATTAAAGTTTTTAAGTTTTCTTGACATGTTCTTTTGTCTGTCCAGTTGGAGAATACAGTAGTGTTTTTGCAATGAAAAGGATGCTAACATTTTCGAATACTCAGGGAGAGAGAAAAGAAAAGAAAAGGAGGGTAACATTTTCACAGACGTCTCTTATATTCTTTCTGGGCTAATGGTGTGCATTGACTGGTAATATGCCATACGGTTTCACCATTTTGTCCACAAATTCTGCACTTACCACTTTCTGATGTATTGTCTATTCTGTATTTGATGTAATTGGTTCTTAATCCTTGCTCTTGGGCAGCACAAATTAGAGCCTCCGTTTCCGATTTTAAATAACTTTTAGTCATCCATATCTATTTTTTTTTTCTGTCTGTCTTATCTTCATCATCCCTATGAAATTGTCTACGAATACTTTTCTTAATCCACCTATTTTCAGTTTCATTCATTCTCAAGTGCTTATACAGTGCTTTATCTTTGCAATCTTCCATCCTACACAAGCCTGACCTTGTGTCTAAACCAGAACGAATTATCATCAGCTGTTATCAAAGCGGCAAGCTGGCGGAGTCATTAAAATCGACGGACAAACTGCCTACCGGTTCATCTTACGTAACTACGTTTGGGTTCAAATTCCGAAATGGTCGACTTCGCCTCTCATCTTTTCGGGGTCGATAATATAAGTACTACTTAAGCACTGAGACATGTAATCGATTTACCCACCTCTTCAATAATTGCTGGCTTTGTGCCAAAACTTGATTATTATTTTTGTTGTTTTATTTACATAAAAAAATATTTTCATTTATATTTTTTCCTCAAATATTATTTTCAAATTCTTTTAAGTTTTCTTTATTCCTATAACATTTAATTATTGGTGTTGTCTTTGTTTCTATATGTATTTATGCTATTTCTAGTTTGATTTTCCTCCGCTCTCCGTATCAGACAACTTTATCAATGAATATCTCTGCCAAATTCAACACCTCGTCATTCTCTTTCAATTGCTTCACTATTATTTTATTTTTTCTTTATTTTACAGTTAGTATTTTAACTACTATTTTGTCCTTGCCTCTTTTAAAAACCCCACTGAAATTCATATCACACACACAAATACACACATATACACAGACAAACACACACATATGCACACACAAACACACACACGGATGTCTGTATCTAGGTAGCTACATAATTGCGTATTTATATCTGTCTGTCTGACTGTATGTGCGTATCTATGTATGTATATATGTATGCATGTATGTATGTATTATGTTTGTATACATTGACATAGCCAACACACACATACATACATACATACATACATACACACACACATACACACACACACACACATATATATATATATATATATACACACACACAGTTTTTCATAATATTCCTATTACTTTTATAATACTTTATATCCTATTGCCTTTTAATCGCATACATGTGTACGCAAGCATCAATGTGCGCATGCACAAATGAATATAAATATATGTATGTGTGTGCCCTCGGAGATTGTTACATGCGTACGTGTACATGTCTGAATGTGTGTTTGTGCCTGTATATATATACATACATATATATATATATATATATATA
>NC_068986.1:85459295-85461056 GCF_001194135.2 Octopus bimaculoides | reverse complement strand
TATATATACACATTTGTATATGTATATCAATCGTGTTTGCGTCAGTAAAGCCAACGAGGCATCTGACAGATTTTTCATGTTTTTAACATTATTATATTATGTATTTGTTTTGATAATTTTTTTGATCCTCCCTTCCTCCTATATTCCTTTTCTCGTTTTTGTAAAATTGCTTGCTTTACTGCTCACCCCTGGGGCTAAATAACGACTTACAAATGAACGCGGAAGACACAAAATATGGGCTTATTAAATCGTGTGTGGTTGGTATTCAGTAAACAGTTGAGTTTAAATGACTGACTTCTTCGGTAGCCATGTTGTTTCAGTGAGCGATGGAGGCGTAGCAAAAGTTTATATCAATATTTGTCTAACATAGCGTTATGGATTTCTGATGTTGATGCGGATCAGTGGCATGTTTATGAATGTATGTACGTATGTATGTATGTATGAATGCTTGTATTTATGTACGACTGTATGTATGTATGTATGTATGTATGCATGTATGTATGTATGTATGTATGTATGTATGTATGTATGCGTGTCTCTCTCTCTCTCTCTCTCTCTCTCTCTCTCTTGCTCACTCTCCCCTATCTATCTATCTATCTACGTGTGTGTATGTACGCATATGCATGTATATATGTGTGTGTGTATCTATGTATGCATATATACATGGATATAGACAAACATATACATGTATATGTAATCTATGTGAGTGTTCTTGTGTGTTTTTATCTATATATGTATATGTGCATGTATGTTTATGTGTGTGTATATACATATATATATGTATGTATATATATATATATATATATATATATATATATATATATATATATATATACATACATATAGATACACACACACATATAGATAGAGATTGGTGCGTGTATATGTGTGCGTGTGTGCGTGCGTGTGTCCGTGTTTGTGAGTGTGTATGCGTCTCAACGTGTGATTATGTATATAGAATATTATATATCTGCTCTGCTTACTTTTGGATTCGGTATGTAGGCACACGTGTCTTAAATGTGTGTGCTTATGTTGTCGATGTTAGCTGTGTGCGCTTATGTGTACGCGAAGTGTATTCTGTATGTCGAGGCCATATGTGAAACTAAAAGAAAACAGCGAAGGTTGAAAAAGAAAAATGAAAAACTGAGAAGGTCCTGATATGTTGAACATGTGGTTTTCATTAAATACACACAACTATTCCGTTAAATGTCTCATTGGTGATTTTATTCTTGATATTATTGTTGCTGCTGTTATATTCTTCTTCTTCTTCTTCTTCTTCTTCTTCTTCTTCTTCTTCTTCTTCTCCTTCTTCTTCTTCTTCTTCTTCTCCTTCTTCTTCTTCTTACTATTATTATTATTATTATTATTATTATTATTATTATTATTATTATTATTGGTAGTAGTAGTAGTAGTAGTAGTAGTAGTAGTAGTAGTAGTAGTAGTAGTAGTTGTTGTTGTTGCTTTTGTTATGGTAGTTCTAGTAATATTAGTGGTGGCTGTGGTATTGGAAGCAGTGGAGTAAGCTCTTGCTATTTTTATTGTTACTACTGATGAAGATTCTGGTGGTGGTGGTTGTGGTGGTTGTGGTGGTGGTGGTGGTGGTGGTGTTGATGCTGGTGATGCTGGTGTTAGTGATAATGGAGGTGGTAGTAGCGTTGACATGCTCGTATTTTTTGTAGACGCACGTTTTTGGTGTTACGAAAAAAAGTGTTCTTGCTAAAACAGCTTAATGACAAGCAGCTTAATGAAATGAGGAGGAGG
>NC_068986.1:85457401-85458971 GCF_001194135.2 Octopus bimaculoides | reverse complement strand
AGGAGGAGGAGGAAGAAGAAGAAGAAGAAGAAGAAGAAGAAGAAGAGGAAGGAGAGGAGGAGGAGGAAGAAGAAGAAGAAGAAGAAGAAGAAGAGGAGGAAGAGGAGGAAGAAGAAGAAGAAGAAGAAGAAGAAGAAGAAGAAGAAGAAGAAGAAGAAGAAGAAGTGGAGGTCAGAACATCACCATCCCAGCAATGCCAATCAATCAGACTTATGACCACCAATATATCTGTAATGATCGAGTCACTATTTTATTTAGTTATTTATTTGTTTATTTGTTTATTTTATAAATAAGCTCACTAATTGGTTTGGTAGGAAACATATATCTTCATAGTCTTCATGACGTTTAACGAACCTGAAAGAATAAATAGTAAAGACTATGAAAGTGGTCTTTGAAAATAGAATTGATGTCCTTGCATATTGCTTGGTAACATTCCCTATTGTCATTGTTCTGATGAAGGCGGAGAGCTGACAGAATTGTCTACACGCTGGGGGAAAATCCTTAGTAGCCTTTTGTTCGTCTTTACGTTTTGAGTTCAAATTCTGCCGATGCTGATTTTGCATTTCATCCTTTCGGGGCCAATAAATTAAGCACCAGTGAAACACGGGTTGATGTATACGTCTAGTAGACTCCACCTAAATTTCAGGCCTTCTGTCTTTAGTAGAAAGGATTATTATTATGATGGTTAAAGTCGCGAGTGATGGATTGAGTCGGTAGAGCTGCGAATAAGTAACGTTGCAGTATTTTTATTAATGGTGTAAGTTCATATGGTGTCCAGTCTCAGCTTTTATATAATGTCAAAACTTAAGTGTTACTCAAGTCCTGAATTCAGTTGAATATGCTCTATCACTTTCTCGCAAATTGTGCAGTTCCTCAAATTTCGAAATAATAATGTGGTAATGATTACTGATATTATTACTATAATTATGCATTTTATATTCACTGCTGTTAATATTACTACAGCCAGCTGAAAACGAGGCTTTGGCATGAGGTCACTGTTTTGCCAAATTGCTCTATCATGACAACGTTTACCCCAGTGTGAAACTTGCACTTTTACCTGAGCTTTGCTCAGATGTCTTAATTGGGCACAACTTTTTGAAAACATAGCTCTTGGAGGTCCCAGACTTCTATTTTCACTTTGTGGCTTGGCAGCGACTCACGTTGACACTCCTACACTATTCCGGTCGCTTTCACTACAATGCAAACTTATTGCTATTAAATCCAGGCGCCTGTCATTGATGGATCAGAAATTTGTTGAAAGTGAGGACAACCGAGGCTTAGAAATGGTATTTAAACGTAGCTGTCTACTAACCAGCCAGGTTCATAACTAAAGCTACTACTGATGGTTATAGTACTCTCGTCATTGGAAGAGTAAAGCCTACATACGGCCAGTCTTTGCAGTCTCCTGTATTAACGAAATTGAGAATTGCGTGCTGGCAGAAACGTTAGCACGCCGGGCAGAAACGTTAGTACGCCGGGCAGAAACGTTAGTACGCCGGGCAGAAACGTTAGCACGCCGGGCAGAAACGTTAGTACGCCGGGCAGAAACGTTAGCACGCCGGGCAGAAAC
>NC_068986.1:85455091-85456522 GCF_001194135.2 Octopus bimaculoides | reverse complement strand
TTTCTCCTTTTATATTACCTTTTTTTTTACAGGTGTAACCTCAGAATTGGTCCGTTCATACTGGCCATTTTACCGAAAGTCATCCACCTTTCAATAAATTTGCTACGAGAGAGTACTTCCCTCTCTACTCTCATCTTCCTTTTCAAGTGGAACTTGAAAAAGTTAATGGGGCCTTTGCTAAAGAGGAAAGTGTCTGACTTTAGCCCTTTCAAACGGGTCCACCATACTACCTCTTTCGCTACAGCCACTAGACAAAGGAAAATTGCCTTGCCTTCCTGGTTAAAGGAGGTCGGCGGGGCAATCTTCACTATGGATTCAGCTGATAGCCGGGTCCGTCCTACAGGCGACAGCTGTTCGACATAAACTCACAGGTCAGCACTACTCAGGCACTGGATGAGTGCGTGCAGAACACTTTCGTCGCTCTGAGCGCACCTCGTGCAGGCCCGGCTGACGGCACTTCTGTGCAAGTAGAGTTTATCTCGAACAGGCAGCACCTCTCAGTAGCACTGCCAGGCGAGGGATCTTTGGAAGTTATCCATGGACCCCGGCCCGAAAGTTCTTCTGAACAGACTGTTTAGCTGATTATCGTCGACGTCTAGAGTTTCCCCGAGAACGTCGTCGCACTTTTCCTCCACTAACCCTCTATAGAACGCTAGAATGGAACTACTACCGATCGCATTGCCAGCTTGGTGGAGGGCGGTGAGAGCTTGGTGTGCACTCGAGGTGCCAAGTGCCATTTCTAGGTTTGCGTTTGATTCAAAATTGCAGCTCTGTCAAAGAGATAAGCGCCAGAATGTCGTGTCTGATGAACGGTGACCACACCTGCTCACCGTCCAGGAAACGCTTGAGATACCGTAGCCTGAGCGCATATCTGCGCATCAGCAACCACGGCATGCCAAGGCCTCCGTTCAGCGGCTGTTCACAGCAGATGGAGCGCCTGATCAGTGGTACCTGACCCTTCCACAGAAAGTCGAAGAGCAAGCGTACCAGCTTGGCCAACCAGCGGTCGGGACAAGGGAGGACGGTCAATCGGTAATAGATGACGGATGCGATGTACGCATTCACCACCTCCTCTCGACCTTTCAGGGACAGCTTCCTCTCGGTCCATTTCTAGGTGAGATTGGCCACCCTGCTCGTCACTTTGCTCCAGTTTCTCTCCACCTGGAGGTCCGGACCAAACCAAACCCCGAGCAGTTAAACGGGACCGTCTGTCCAGCACCCTACGACGCTGCTGGACGGCATGGACTTGCCCCTCCAGGTGCCCAGTTGCAAGCCCACCGACTTTTCCGCATTCATTTTCGCACTTGTCACTGCTTCGTACTCGTTTAGCTTCTCGCCAATCAGGTCTATATGCCTGTGGCACGACACCATCACAGTGACGTCGTCGGCATAGGCAGACACGCTCCTTCGACATTTCAGATCGCGCGGGAC
>NC_068986.1:85447469-85454997 GCF_001194135.2 Octopus bimaculoides | reverse complement strand
CCCCACAACGCCTCCAACTTCCGCAGTAATGTCTCGAGAGTCAAAACATAGAGGAGGGAGGAGAGAGGGCATCTTTGTTGGACCGAATGCGAGATGTCGAACGGCTCGGAAAGTTGACCGTTCACCTGTATGACCGAGCAGATGCTGCAGTACAAAGTAGCGATGCACTCGCGGAAGACCAGACTGAAACCGGCGGCCCGCAGAAGAGCTGCCAGGTATCGATCCTCTCAAAGGCTTTAGACTGATATAAATTGATCAAAGCCCCACCCGCACCAGCTTCGTTACCCACCCTCTCTATGATGTAGCGCATGAGATGGAGGTTATCGTGGATAGACCTAGTGGGCACGGCGCATGTCTACGCCTTGCCAATCAGCTTGTCCACGACAAGCGCCCACCCCTTGGCTAGGACTTTGGCCAACATTTTCAACTCTGCATTGAGCAGAGTAATGGGCCTAAAATTACCTATTACGTCCCCCTTGTTTGTGTCCTTTCTTAGCACTCCTCGACAAACAAAAGCAGGAATTGTCCTGTTTTGTTGCCAGATGCAGTAGACGTTTGCCAAGATGCCCGTAAACAAGTTTGGCATTGAAGTGTAAAGTTCGTAGGGCAGATCATCCAAACCCGGCGATCTACCTCTTGTACAGCTTTTCATCGCTTCCTCTACTTCCTAGGTAGATGCCGGTCTTTCGCAGCACTCCGCCTCACTGACAACAAAAGAATGATACCTTGATATTATGTAAATAGAGGAATTTATATATATATATATAATATACGACAATTAGTAAGTTGTCATACTAGAACTGAGAGTTTCAAATACCAGTGCTAAGAGCTTCTTTTATATATTTTTCTTCCCTATTAGAGTAACTTCTCTTTTATTCAGCGGTTTTTTCATGGTGTCCATCGTCAAAATAACCTATGAAAATGCCTCGAAGCACTTAGTTCCGGCATTTGAATCTCTGAGTTCTATTATGACAAGTTACTGATTGTCATATATATATATATATATATATATATATATTACTCCACCCGGTGTATCATGTAATATGCATAGAATAAAAAAGCCACTATTAGTTTCATGTTGTAGAGATACAATAATTAGGCAGAATTATATAAGATTTCGTGTCTCTCCAAGCAATTTTTCAGGCTCAGTGCACACTGTTAGACGTATTTGAAAAAAAGGACACTGGTCTATGATAAAACTTGAGAAAAACTGGAAGAGAAATGCAAAGAAGATTGATGCAAAAAATGGAACGAAAAAAAACAAAAATAAGAAAATGAGGATCTTCGTCCCTGTTGTCTGTAGATATCATATTTAGTTTAGCTGGCGAAGAATAATATAACTCTGAAGAAGCAACATCCGTGTAACAGCTACTCAATACAGAAATATTTGTCTATGTATTGAATCTGAAGACCAATTCCACGCCACATATAATCAAGTGGTGATTTGTGAATAAAACTCTACCATTTATAAAATGATCAAAAAGAGGTAGGTTATGCGTGGCTGACTGATCGCACATTCTTGTTAGATTTCAAATTTCCACCAGACTACTTAATTCTAGATCTGAATGTTTTAGCAAATGCAAGCTCATGGACAAAGTTCTTTCAGTCTCTGGTAATTTGTATTTTTACACCAATTTCAAATCTCAGTCGTTGGCGCATTCGGTAGCGTGAAACTTCATACGAGCTACGTCACATGTTACGGCAAAAAGAACATTCAGTTTATAATAAAAACATATTCACTCTATGCTTTGAGTACTTTTATCTTCGTTTTTAAAGACGAATGTTCCCCAATCCACAAATATACACACAATATCAGTGTGAGTGTGTTTGAAAGTGTGCGTCTACATGTGTGTATGTATGTATGTATGTATGTATGTATGTATGTGCCTGCCTGTGCGTGCGCGTGTGTGTGCATGTGTGCGTGAGCATTCAGGAATAGCCAAATGAATATGTATTCTCTTATTTCTGCATTCTCTCTTTATATTTTTGGTTTTCGAATGCTGAAAAATTTAGAACGCAGCAGCAGCAACAACTACAATGGCTACTACTACTACTACTACTACTACTACTACTACTACTACTACTACTACTACTACTACTGTAGTAACAACAACTAAATCACTAACAACAAAAGAAGCCTGCCATTTTCAGGATGTCTTTAAATAAAAAGAAAAACCACCAGTCCTCTGTTAAAAATCAATGCGTGTGTAATTTTAAATATTGAAAATGGCGAACCAAAAGGCCAGAATGAAGAAGAGAACGAAAGTGAAGATATAATGCATTAAATGTCGCGATGAAATTAAAAAATAGAATGTTTTGATGATTATCATTAATGATATTCCTTGTCGGTTTGTGTTGTATTGTTATTGTTGTTCATTTTTTTTGTTTTTGTTTTTGTTTTTGTTGTTTTTATCATGTTCCTACCATGATTGTTATTTTGCTTGCTATTGAAGGTAAGGCTTTGGGATTGTGATGATGATGATGATGATGAAGGCAATGATGATGCCGTCGCCGACGACGATAAGAATGATTGCGACGATGAAAACAGTGACGGTGGTGATGGTGATGGCGATGGCGATGATGATGATGATGACGATGATGATGATGATGATGATGATGATGATGATGATGACGATGATGATGATGATGGTGACGTTGTCATTGAAAATGTCTCACATTTGTGTGGAATCAACAGAAATATAAATGCGAAAAGCTCCGAGATAAAGCGATGATGAAAGAGAAAAAATAAGGAGGGGAGGGGAAGGAATTTAGAAACCTTATAATGATAGAGTGTAAGAGAAAGATAAAAACCAAGAGAGTGGGAGAAAAAAAAAGGAGAGGTAGAGAATGAAAATAGAGAAAAAGAGAGAGAAAGAGAGAGAGAGAGAGAGAGAGAGAGAGAGAGAGAGAGAGAGAGAGAGAGAGAGAGAGAGAGAGATGGTTAGTCGCGGTGGGGGTTTGTTTGAGATCAGAGGAAGAACGAAAAGAATAGACTGAAATATAAGCAAAACATATAGAAACACATGCATCCATACAGGAACACACAATAACATATACATACTGATATAAATACATGTACACACACACACGGGCACGCGCGCTCCAGCTTCTGTAGTTATTCGTTTAATTCTAAGGTAGATTAGTTATGCGAGTGCTCGATGAAACTTATGTTTTAGAGTGATATGATAGTGTCTAACTGACCGAAATAATAGTTCGCAGATTAACTATCAATATTTAATAATCCTTTTTTATTATAGGCACAAGGCTGAAAATTTGGGAGGTAGGAGCTAGTCGATTACATCGATCCCAATACTAAAATAGTACTTATTTTATTCGCCCCGAAAATATAGAAAGCAAAATAAACTTCGGCGAAATTTGAACTCAGAATGTAAAGACGGACGAAATGCTGCTCAGTACATTCTCCAGTGTGTTAACACTTTTGCCATTTCTCTATCTTATATCTATATATAATACTGATTTCAAATTTTGGCACAAGAACAGCAATTATCGAGGGAGGGCGAAAATCGTTTACATCAACATCAGTAATTTTATCTACCCAGAATGATGAAAGGCAAAATCTAACTCAGAGGCGGAATTTTAACTCAGAAAGTAAAGGTATATATATATATATATATATATAGTTTTAGGGAAAATAACCAATTTTCAAGAACTCATCGATGAAAATCCACTATCACATATAGAAAAATTAATAATTAAAAGCACAATAAATGAGTATAATATAAAGTAAAGTAAATATCATAAGATAAATATAATTATATATATATTATATATATTATATTATATTATATTTATCTTATGATATTTACTTTACTTTATATTATACTCATTTATTGTGCTTTTAATTATTAATTTTTCTATATGTGATAGTGGATTTTCATCGATGAGTTCTTGAAAATTGGTTATTTTCCCTAAAACTATATATATTTTATATATACTTTATCTATAAGGCTCAATTTAATTTTTTATAAATTGATTTTAATTGAGTTTTTTACCTGTAATTTTGGATTTTGTCCCTAATAATATTATTATATATATATATATATATATATCCACGAACTATTCTGTCTATATATCTGTGCACAACTTTCAATGCAATGTGTGCCAGAAGGTCTGCAAATCTAACGGAGGCCGCAAAAGACATTTTAAGATCCACAAAGTCCAGAACTTAACTGCAGCTCTTGGTGGTCCGTCCTAAATTTTAAGGCGAGTGCCCGACAAATGTGTTATCATGGGTCAAAAACGTGATTTGACATCAAATGAGAAGTCCACCATCGCCTCAAAGCTCGGAAAAACAAAAAGGACATTGGAAATATCAAAGATCCTGGGAAGAGATCATTGAATTGTGAAGAAATTAGTGGAGTCTTCTGCTGTCCTTTCGAGCGGTGAGAAGGGTAATTCGAGGGTTGTTTCGAGCGAACCCTGTCACATATAACAAGGTAATTTGCGAAGAACACGTGTCTGACTTGTCGAAAAGTATTTAAATGTTGTGGTAGGGAAGTCATTTCGAAATCTACCAGGGGTCGCATCCTGAAGCAGGTAGTCAAGAATGTAAAATCTGTTATAAGGCAGCCCCCTTCTGAAAGTAAATAGAAGACCTTCATGAAATGAGAATGCATGGACAGTTTGAAAGGAATACACAAGATGTTTAGGATGATACAGCATCGTGGGCATGGCTTGAGCGAGGTGATTTGAAGCGTACCACCGAAAGCCTGATCATTGCTGCACAAGAACAGGCTCTCACTACCAATTCAGTGAAGCATCATATCTATAAAACTCCTGACACCCTGAAATGCAAACTCTGTGGATGTGGACAGAGTTTGGAAAATGTGACCTACTTGGTAAGTGGATGTGAGAGCCTTGCACAAAAAAGAATACAAGCGCCGCCACGATAAAGTGTGTATGTACTTTCATTGGCTCATATGCCGTTAATACCAATATGAAGTAACAGAGAACTGGTATGAGCATGTAGCAAGTAAAGTTAAGCAGGAGGATGGAAAAGTAACGATACTCTGGGACTATGATTTTCAGATGGATCGTGTAATCGAACACCGTCGGCCGGATATTGTCATATTGAATAAGAGAGAAAAATACTGTCAGATCATTGATGTAGCCATATCAAATGACATGAATGTTGTGAGTAAAGAGATTGAAAAAATCACCAAGTACTCCGAATTGAAAGTGGAAATGGCATGGCTGTATGGAATGCGAGAAGGTAATGTAAAAGTGATACTAGTGGTGATCGGAGTGTTGGACTCAATCCCATTGAAACATAAAAACTTCTTACGGCAACTGGAAATCCCATGCAAGATTGATGTCTTATAAAAAGCAGCTTTACTGGGCACAGCGCAAATCTTAAAGAAAGTATTATCTGTCTGAAGTCCTTGTTGTGACTTGGCAGAAGACTAAAGGCTCCGGTGAATTTTTGCCTACACTATGTTACGAAGGAATAATAATAATAATAATAATAATAATAATAATAATAATAATAATAATAATAATAATAATAATAATAATAATAATAATAATAATAACAACAACAACAATAATGGATATGGAAAAGCAAAATTGCTTATTAATTAAGCAAAAAAACGAAAAGGAAAAGCGAAGTTGCTTTCTAATAGATCCATCATGTCTGTTTGATTCCAGGATCGAAAAAAAAAGGCGAAGAAGAAAAAAAAACCAAGTACAATGCCTTAAAATTTTAAATTGCAAAAATTTGGAATATGAAAACTGTAAAGGTTGTGCCTATAAAAATTAATGCATTGGGAACTGTAGGCAAAGATATAGACAAATGATTGAAGGAGATTGCAATCGAATGTCTTTGTAGAGCTTTTACAGAAAGTTTAGGTCTTAGGGACAGAAAAGATTATCAGGAGGGTAGTCAGTACTTGAAAGACTATTGAAAGCTAGTGGGTACCTAATGTTACGTGTAGTAACCCTCTACCCACGTAAATCTTGCTAGGATTATTGAGTCAAATCAATAGTAATAATTATAACATATAAATCTTGGATGGTGATTGATTTCCCCATTACGTTACTTCGTATAGAGAAAGGGAGAGAAACAGAAATAATTAATACAAGTGGCACAGGATGAGTGCACAAACTAGGAGCGGCGGCAGGCAATAAGTAAACGAATGCTATATATACAAAGTGAGAGAGAAAGAATCATAGAGAGAAACGCGGAGGAGGATAGCGAGTTAATGAGAGGGTAGTTATGGAAGGAGATATACACATGAGAGGTTATGTTTATTTTATTTTATTTAAGATAAATATTTTTTGTTTATAATTAATATTCGAATAAACAGCAAAAAAGTTGATAATCGTAATTATTGTGTGTATTGCAAATTTCCTGATATTATGCAAGGTTATTTACATTATTTACATTTGACGGATATTTGTCCTCATCTTGTTTGTTGTTAACACAACGTTTCGGCTGATATACCCTCCAGCCTTCGTCAGGTGTCTTGGGGAAATTTCGAACCTGGGTTCTCATTCCTAACGATGTTACTATTATTATATTATTATTATTATTACTATTATTAATCAGGTCGCTGCCGTGAATCGAACTCGGAATCTTGGGGTTAGTAGCCCGCGTTCTTAACCACTAAGCCATATGCCCGCGCTCTTAACCTATGAAATACATATGCCCGCGTTCTTAACCACTACGGGCTACATGAGAGGGCAACATGTTGCATAAAATCATAATTAACTGAATCTCCTGTATCTTCTTTTACTCGAAGACAGGAACTATTCAGCACGCCCACGTATAGCGTTTCTGTGATCAAGCTTTCCCTATTCATTGACCAACCGTTCGCATCATTTGTAGGAACGAAATAACAGTGATCTCGTATGCATCCAAATTCGATATAATGTAATGAGTTCGGAAGCAGATATCTACGAGGGTTTTAGAGCTTTGTCGAAGCCATTCATATGGTATGGTATATATTATATCAGATTTATGTGGAATAACATTTGATTTACAAATCTGTCACAACAACTCACATAGAAAATTGTCATAGTTCTGAAAGTGTAAGATATTTCTTGGAGTATCTGCTGAAATAATTTGTCAGTTTTCTATGAGTAAAGATGTGTTCCTGAAAGACATATACGGTGCGACAACAAGGCCGCAGTCTAATAACTGAAGAAGATAAAACATAAAAGATATGTGTACATACTTACACAAACACACATACACAAGCACACACACACACACGGAAACACACACATACACACATATATATGTAAGTGAGTATTGCTGCGTGAATGTATATTGGCTATATATATATATATGTGTGTGTGTGTGTGTGCATGCGAGTGCACGCGCGTGTATGTGTGAGTGTATACATACATATATATATATATATGTGTGTGTGTGTGTGTGTGTGTCTGTCTGTGTGTGTGTGTATACAGAGAGAGTGGTGGTGGTGATGGTGGTGGTGGTGGTGGTGATGGTGGTGGTGCTGGGGGTAATGGTGGTGGGGTGATGGTGGTACTGGTGATGGTGGTG
>NC_068986.1:85442811-85446563 GCF_001194135.2 Octopus bimaculoides | reverse complement strand
GATTATGATGATAGTGATGATGGTGACGATGACAAACATATAATAGTAGAGGCTGCTGGTGATGTCGGATGTATCGGTGTTATTGGGAAGGAACCGTCAGCAACATCTGGTGCTGGGGAGATATGATGGCGGTGGTTGCGGTGGCAGTGGTGGAGTTGATAGTAGTGGTGGCGGGATTTTTGGGGTGGGGATTGGGGTTGGGGTTGATGGTGCTGGCAGTGCAATGACGGTATAAACAACTTCCGAAGAGAATATGAAAGAAAAGCTATGACAACAAAATATAAACAAAGCTCATACTATTCTGTTTATTGTCCTTTCATGTGAAACTTCTCTGGTGTTTTGTGTGAAAATGTTTTTTTAAGAAATAATCACACAATTTTCTGTTATCTATACCGCCATCGTTGCTGTTGATGTGAACTGCATGGTGCATTGTGTTGAAGACAGCCAATTTGAAGGATTGTGGTACTGTTTTGGATGGCTATGGTGGTAATAATGATGATGTTAAGGATGATAGTACAAAATGTTGGTCGATGAAAACTATTTGATATAACTTATATCCACAATCGACACCCTGATGTGTGTATACATATACACACACACACACATATATATATATATACATGTATAAACAGCGTGCAGTGAATAAATTGTCTAAATTAGGCAAAAATGAAAATAACACTGACATTTCATTTTTTTTCTCTTTTTTTTTTTGCAGATATATTTATCAAAATTACATACAAATATCTTGAAATGCTAACGGGTAAACTTATTCAATAAAATCGCTATTGGCTTTGGCTTCAACCATGGCCTCCAGACGACATCGGAATCTCCTGCAACTCTTCTAGACGATCTCCTTGTTTAAGTTGGTCAACGCTGCCATAATCATTGCCTTCAGTTCATCTTTGGTGTTACTGGGAGTTTTGTTGGTCTCTCGTTTATCTGCTCCTCAAATATAATAATCAAAGGGGTTGCAATCTGGGGAGATGGGTGGCCAGATGTTAGATGTGATGTGGTCGCAGAAATTGTCTAACAGCCATGACTGGGTTTTCCAGTTTGTGTGGTATGGTGCAGAGTCGTGTTACCATTAGCCACCCTCTCGACCCAGAGCAGCACTACCTCTTCCAGGCACTTGGTGTTGACCACCGTGTTGAGTTTGAGGTCACATGGGATGATGAATCGAGTCACAACATCGCTATCACTAGTGATCACTCCAAACACCATGATGCTGACTGGATGTTTGATTTTTATCACTTTTTGTACATGTTTTGCGGTTCCCCATCTGATCGTGACAGTATTTTTTCGCGTCTGAGAAAAATCCAAAGCATGTTCAATTGGAGGACATGCTTGAGTTTGTTCAAAAGCTTCGTAGCGTTATCTTTCCTTTTGTCATTGATGGCATGGGATAGCAATTGGCCCTTTCTCACTTTGTATGAGGAATACCCAATATTTTTAATGCACTATCTTCTTGATAAAAAGCTCAGACACACCCATGTCCCTGATTGACTTGGAGTGATCGCTGTCAATCATGGCCCGAATCTCAAAAACAAATTCATGAGTTGTTTTCTTATCAGAACGATCCGAGTTGCCGTGCCTTCGTAATCCCCATTAGACTCATCCAACTCTTTGCCAATCCTCTGCAATGTTCTCAAATTGACATCCAAACACTCTGAAATGTTCGTATTGGAGCTTTCGGCGCGAATGTCAAGCAGTGCAGCTTTTTGGATCTGGAGGAAGAGCGCAGGGACCCTGCAAACTCTCGTAAGTCAGTGAGATTTATGCTATTAATATGCATCTTAAAGATTTTTAAATCAGCAATTGCAACGGACAGGAATGTCGAGTGTAGTGATTAGTTCAGTACTTAGTGATTTCATCACAAAACCAGTGATGTGGATTGAAGCAAACGAGATGGTAATGTTTTCGTAAATGTGGCATATGTGCAACTAACCTTGAGACAGTTATAGTATTGGTAGAAAAGACACCGAAAGGTTGTGGATGAGGGACTGGATTATTCTTTGGGTGACGTTATGCAAACTAAATGGATGGTTCATCATTTAAAACCAAAATTTAAAATTCCGCAAGAACTTTCTTGACAACCTAACAGTTTAACTTACACAAGTTAATGAGTGAAAAGCAAAATAGGAGTTTTGAAAGCAATTTCTAGAAAACTAGCTTTTAAGCATCGAATGTCTATGGAGTGGGGTGAGCAGGTTGAAATACGAATCAAAGGGGTTTATAGATAAAAAAAGAAACAGTTGAGAACCCCTATAATGTATCAATATTTGTTGGCAGATAAAGTAAATTCCAGTGTTAAGTATAGCCATGTTAAGCATTTTGCTTTCGCAATACCTGTGTACAAACATACATACAATGAATGACACAAAGAAATTTACAGGAACACTGGAAACAGCACAAGGCAGACATTTAGAAATCGAAACTGCCCTTCATGTATATGTATACGTGTGTATGTGTATATGTAGCGTATGTATGCATATACGTGTACATATATATATATATATAAATACACACACACACTCATATAGTGTTGATAGTTGCAAGTATAATTGTACTATTTGGTGGCGGTTAGCAAGTGGTTGCTCTTGCTTAGCTTCATATGTGGCAGAGGTGATAGTACGTATGGTGGTGGTGGTGGAGGTGGGGATGCTAATGGTGATGGGAGCAACGTTGTTGATAGATATGATGGTGATGCTGGCCGAGGTGATGGCTGTATTGGTTAAAGTGAGTTGGTTTCGTTGAGGTAATGGTAGTGTTGATGGAGCTGGGAGTCGACCTGGGGGTGGTAGAGGTGATGGTGTTGTTGATGGAGACGGGACTGACGTTGGTAGGCGTTGGTGTTAATAAATGTGATGGAGTTGGTTTCGTTAGAGATGGTTGCGATGAGACAGCTGGTGCTGGAGTATTAGTGATGATGCTGCTGCTGCTAGTAGTAGTAGTAGTAGTAGTAGTAGTAGTAGTAGTAGTAGTAGTAGTAGTAGTAGTAGCAGTAGCAGTTGCAGCAGCAACAGCAGCAAAAGCGACAGCATCAACAGTAACAGTAGCAGAAGCTATAGTAGTGGTAGTAGCAGTAGTAGTAGTAGTAGCAACATTAGCAGCAGCAGCGGCAACCGTGGCAGCCACAGAAGCAGCAGCAGCAGCAGTGGCGATAGTAGTAGTAGTAGTAGTAGTAGTAATTGCCGTTGGTGTTGTTCCTACTGCTGTTGATGGGACAGGTGAAGAAAACAACGGCGGCGGGCAAGTTAATGAAGATGATTAGCCCTCTGTCAGTTCTGAGATATACTCGACCCATGATCAAAGGCGGTTCACACCCTGCCTGAATCTTTCATTTTATTTTTATTTTATTTTATTTCTATCTAAAACTGAGTTATCGAATGAGCATTGTTAGGATGGCAAGGTGTGATTTCGAAAAAAAATTTACCTGTTATTTGTAGCCGTCCAGGTATCACCTAGACTCCGGAGACTACTCTTTACTCTTTTACTCTTTTACTTGTTTCAATCATTTGACCGTGGCCATGCTGGAGCACTGCCTTTAGCTGAGCAAATCGACCCCAGGACTTATTCTTTGGAAGCCTAGTACTTATTCTATCGATCTCTTTTGCCGAACCGCTAAGTTACGGGGACATAAACACACCAGCATCGGTTGTCAAGCGAAGCTGAGTGGGACAAACACAGACACACAAACATATACACACACATACATATATATATATATATAAATATATATATATATATATATA
>NC_068986.1:85440862-85442714 GCF_001194135.2 Octopus bimaculoides | reverse complement strand
TATATACATATATACGACGGGCTTCTTTCAGTTTCCGTTTGCCAAATCCACTCACAAGGTTTTGGTCGGCCCGAGGCTATAGTAGAAGACATTTGCCCAAGGTGCCACGCAGTGGGACTGAACCCGGAACCATGTGGTTGGTAAGCAAGCTACTTACCACACAGCCACTCCTCTTCGCTTTCTTTGTTACTTTTTGCGTTGATGGTAATTTTAGCGCTGGTGGTGCTGGGGTTAGTCCGTATAAGTGCTTCCATCCTTGACACGTCGGGCTTGGAAACGATGTCTTCCTTGGTTATCTACACTCTATTGCATTCACTGATGATCTTCCTACAAATCAACCACTCACGTTCCATTGTAGTCGAAGAATGTAGTCATCAAGGATCTGCCAAAGGTAGGACACATGGTGATGATGATGATGATGAAAACGAAGTTTGTATTTGAGGGAGATGTGACTGTTATGTTTAATAGTTTTGAGTGGCTGTGTGGTAGGTAGCTTGCTTTCCAGCCACATGATTCCAAGTTCAGTCCCACTGCGTGGCACCTTGGGCAAGTGTCTTCTACTATAGCTTCGGGCCGACCAAAGCCTTGTGAGTGGATTTGGTAGACGGAAACTGAAAGAAGCCCGTCGTATATATGTATATGTATGTTTGTGCGTAAGTTTGTGTGTCTGTTTTTGTTTCCCCAACATCAATTGACAACTGATGCTGGTATGTTTATGTCCCCGTAACTTAGCGGTTCGGCAAAAGAGACCGATAGAATAAGTACTAGGCATCCAAAGAATAAGTCCTGGGATCGATTTGCTCGACTAAAGGCGGTGCTCCAGCATGGCCACAGTCAAATGACTGAAACAAGTAAATGAGTAAAAGAGTAAAAGAGTATGACTGAAGAAATTTCCACGTTGTCATGTGATTTCAGAATAATATAGCAGTTTGAAACAATCTGACTGCTATTTTTAGCAGGCCGAGCAGCCACAAAATCGTTGTTCACACAGTAGTAGTTCAAATAGTGTTTTGTCGTTGTTTTGTTGTCAAGCCTATTCGAACCGCGATCATCACATCTGGCATGCCAAGGAAAACATTGTCCAACATGTTCTTCCTCTTTGAAAACTCTAGAAGGTTGTAATTTGTGGAAAATACGGCTGTATTTCTAGCATATTGAGTGACCATGTTGAGGTTGCACCTTGGTTTCTTGAATTGCATTGTGGGTAGTTGGTTTATTTTGTGTTTAAGCAATTGTTGCTGTTGTTGTTGTTGTTGTTGTTGTTGTTGCTGTCGTTGTTGTTGTTGTTGTCGTTGTGGTGATGAAGGTGGTCGCGGTGGCGGAGGCGGAGAGAAGAATTGTGGTGGTGGTGGTGGTGGTGGTGATAGTCACTGCAATAGTCTTGCTAATATTGTGGTGGTATTGATGTCAGAAATAGTGGTGGTGGTGGTAGTGGTGATGGTGTTGGTTGTAGTTGTGACTGTACAATAATGGTATTGGTGCTGGCAGTAGTGAAAGTAGTAGTGATGGTGGAGTGTGATGGATGCGGTGGTAGTGGTAGTCGTGGCTATGGTGCTGATGAGCGATGGTACTGTGGTGGTACTGTGGTGGAGATAGTACTGGTAATGGTAACAGCGGTAGTTGTTTAACGTTGCGAAGGTGGAAGTAGTTACGCCTGTACTTTAATTGTTGCACAAGTGGTAGTACTGGTGGTGGTTGCATTGGTTGTTGTGGTGATAGCCATGGTGGTCATGAGGGTTGTTATGGTCGCGTTGGGGGAGGATATATTGTCGTGGTGGTGGCGGCGGCGGCGGTGGAGGCGGCGGCGGAGGAGGCGGTGGAGCAGGAGGCGGAGGCGGACGCGGAGGCGGAC
>NC_068986.1:85434068-85435821 GCF_001194135.2 Octopus bimaculoides | reverse complement strand
TATATATATATATATATATATATGTATGAATGTACGCGTTATGTAAGTATGTATGTATGCCTCTATCAATGCATCAAAACCTAAATACATATGTACACACACATGTACACATATCCAAAACACTCATATAGATGCATACAAATACGTATACATACACGCATACATATATGCGTGTGTGCGCGCGTGCGTTTTTGTGCATATATTTATATATATGCATACATATAAATGTATGCGTCTATGCAGTATACATGTATTTATGAACCTATGTGTGTCTCTGTGTGTATCTAAGCACGTATGTTGTACACGTCCGCTGTAGAAGGCTCCGTGTCACAAACAATATATCAGTTTAACAGATTAGTTCAATAAATGACGATATTGCGCTACAAAAGTCATTCTAAGATGTTCGACAGAGTGACTAGATCTGCCAGTAGGTAGATATATATCCAGGGAGAGTAGCTTCTTCCGAGAGACAATCAAAATAGATAAATTTTGAATCTTCTGTTCAATAAGAAGCACAGAAAAAGAGAAAGAAAGTGAGGATGGAGGTAAGGATGTCAGGAAGGAAGGAAAGAAAGGTGAACAAGTTGGTGTCAGAATTGACCAATTAAGTCCTGTTCGTGTCAGTTGCTAAATGACTCATATAATAATATTTGATTATTTGAAAGATGAGCGAAAGAATTTTGGAAGTGAATTCTGTGCAGTATGGTGTAGCCTACTGTGGGTTCAATACTACGAAGTGTTTCCTTCGCCGAATATTTTTTATAGATACGATTAATTGATTCTAGTTTCTCCCCGTTGGCGACATTATCATAGATATTAATGCGGTAAACTGGCAGATTTGTTACAGCGCCAAATAAAATGCTTAGTGGCATTTCGTCCGATTTTACGTCGTGAGTTCGAATTCTGCAAAGGTCGACTTTGCCTTTCATATTTTCGGGTCGATAAAACAAGTACCAACCGAACACTGGGATCGATGTAATCGACTTACTTCTTTCCCCTAAATTGATGGACTCGTAGCAAGTTGAGTACTAAGGTCGACGTAATTGAGTTAGTTCCTCCCTTAAAATTGCTGGCTTTGTGCCGAATTGTGAAACCGATATTATGATTAATATTAATGTGGCGAGCTAGCAGAATCGTTAACGCACCGAGTAAAATGCTTAGAAGCATTTCGATGCAATCGACTTGGCTTCTCCTTTAAAAGTTTGAAGCCTTTTTCCTATAAACAGAAAGGATTATTATTAAGGCAGCCAACTGGCAAAATAAAATACTTGTATCCAGATAAGATACTTGTAGCTTTTCTTGAAGATACTTTTTGTTCCGGGTTCAAATTCTGCCGAGATCGTCTTTGCGTTTCATCGTTTCCATTTTTTGTTATATTTTTAAAGCATTCGCTCGTTACAAGGTCCATAGAGCACTGAAAACTTAACAGCTACTAGAATGAAATAGACGCTAGACAGAAGTCAATAGGTGACGATGTACGTTAGACATAAAAGACTGGAGGTCATATTGAAGAGGAAAATAAGACTGTAGAATTAATGTGCCTTACCTTGTAAACTGACAAATGTTGCCAAACCCCAAAATATTGAATACAAGGTAAGTCTGCATTAATTCACATATTTGTTTTCTTGTGATTTACCTTGCATTTACTTCACATTGTTTTGGCCTTACCCACGATCTTTTATACAATATATTCTACACAATGCTTCATAGTAATTAATCCATTATAATATATATACAAATATATATATATTTA
>NC_068986.1:85432490-85433832 GCF_001194135.2 Octopus bimaculoides | reverse complement strand
ATATATATGTGCATACAAGCACACACACATAAAAGCATAGAAATAATAAGGATGAGTGTATGGCTAAGTGTTTCGCAATTAGCAGTATATCGAGTGCTTCAATAGAAGTAAAGAGATTGAGATGGCGGGGCATCTGTTATCCAAGTGGAAAAAGTATTAGCTATATGTTTAAAGCCACAAATCGTATTAGAGATATGGAGATGTGAGATTATTTCCGGAGAACAATATTGCAATTAATGTGTACATACGCATATCACTCTTCTGCCGCCGCCGCTGCTGCTGCTGCGGCTGCTGTTGCTCCTGATGATTATGATGACGACGCGTATGATGACGCGTATGATTATGGTAATGTGATTGACAATGTATTGTTAATGAACACGCTTACATACAGTACGCGTGCAAAATCTTAATCAGAGATGAATACGCTACTTAGATATAGCGACACACATAAATGCACGCCCGCGCGCGAGGGCACACATACACACACTCACTCACTCACAAACGCATACATAGGCTCTCATTTTAATATATACGTACACACGACTAACTTTTCCACAAAGGTACACACATATGATCCCTGAAGATATTATCACAGCTACTCGCGCAAAACATATGCAGACATACAACAGAACATGGCATGTAAATAGACACAAACACGACGTATACGCACACCTGTTCATACATTAACAGGACATATACACACATGCATTCTTGTTTGCATTAATATGGTATACACACATATACATAAATACAATGAAGACACGTAGATTATATCAGTTGTTTATACAGGAAATGCATGACCATACACGTACATCCAACACACTTAAATTTATACTTACAGACATAGGTGTGTGCTTGTATGTCTGAAGTTGAATGTCGTCGCATTTTACATGTATATGTATAACATACAAATATGCTAATTACAGTTACTGTCAAACAATGAAGCAGACATAACACAGCATCCTCATAATTATCACCAGCATCACAGCCAACAGCAAAACAGCTAATTTCACTACAACCACCATTAAGCGTGATGATTTGTTACCATAGTGTGCGGTGGCATTCTGAAACAACTTGGACGATCCCGGTCTGATTTGTCGGAAGAACTGATTGTAAAAACATGGAAATTACAGAGTGACAGTTTACTGGCGTCAATTAAGCTATTGCATTCTACGATCGCGCTGTTTACTTTTGCAGATAGTTACCCGACAACAAACTTACAAACACACACTCACACATACATACACTCGCGCACACATGCACACTCCAACGCACACACTCAAGTAAACGCGCGCAGACACAAACACACATAAGCATATATATATATATATATATATATATA
>NC_068986.1:85428061-85430861 GCF_001194135.2 Octopus bimaculoides | reverse complement strand
ATATATATATATATATATATAGGCGCAGGAGTGGCTGCGTGGAAAGAAACTTGTTTTCCAACAACTGCGTGTCACCTTGGGCAAGTGTCTTCTACTACGGCCTCGGGCCGACCAAAGTCTTGCAAGCGTATTTGGTAGACGGAAATTGAAATATATATATACATATATATATAACCAGAAATAATATTTGTGTCTTATTATAGAAACAAAAGGGTTTATAGGACTGCAGAAGAAGTGTTCAAATTTAAATAAGACGAAGATAAATAGGCATTGATTATAGAACAAACATTAGATTGGTGTCAACAACTTTACATACAACACCACCCCTCAAACATTTAATCATATATAAAAAAGCACCATGGTCTACAAACACATAAAAGTGTAATACTTATGCATAAAATCACAGAAGGTAGGAATATATATTTTAATAAGATACAAATAGAACGGCTTATCAAAAGTTAAATATAGTGACTAAATATTCAAAACTACCAAAAACCCTAATGGAAAAATATAAAATAAATAATGATAAAAATAAAAATAAAATAAAATAAGTGTCCACCGATTAGAAGGATTTTATCAGACGATTAAAATATTTTTTTTAAATTATAGAAAAATTATTTTTTTTAAATATTTGAAAGAGTCTTTTACTTCCCTCACACAAGTACGTCCAAAATTCATAAGTAAGCTGGCTTCCACAGGTCAAATTCAGATACATCTTGAAAAACGTCTTTTATTCCCCTCACACAAGTACGTGCAAAGTTCATAATAAACATATATTACTGGTGCATACATACATACATACATACATACATATTCACACACATGATGATGATGATGATGATGATGATGATTAAGTCTAAGCGGAATAGTTATCTTTTCGTCGTGAATGTTAACGACATTGGGATTGAACTCAGAATGTTAAGTGATGTAACTAAATGCTTCAAGCATGTTTTTAACGCCATTGCAACACTTACGCTCTTAGTAATGGTAAGACATAAATTATTCTCATTTTAAAGTCGTTTTTCAAATATGTTCAATTATATCATGCATTGCCTCGTGTTTCCTCGTTGAAATACCGATGACTATTTTTTAACTATTTCTACTTCCTCAAAAAAAAAAAATAATAATAACAAAATGACAACGATAACCTGGCGATGTGTCAAACATCCATAATAACTTCCTTCTTTACGAGAATAAATAAAATGGAAAGCTTTGTGCCTGCTTGAAAGGAAGATTATAATATTTCAATAAAAGTAATATGACCAAAGCACCAAACTTACAAACCGAACGAAACAAGGTGAAAGGTGAAACATAAACTTCAGATAATATAGGGATAGATCTTTGATAAAAATTGTTTAGAGAACGTGGGTGGAAACTGCTCAAGGAAAAGTGTAATGTTTCGCGTCATCGTTCTTGTTCTTTTTTATTTTCGAACATTAAAAATGTTCTCTTCCTCTCATTCTCTTACTTATACTATCATAGTTTCTCTTTTATTTGCATTTTCTGTATATATCGCTCGCTCCCCCTTTTTATCTTTGTCCCTCTACTTCACACTTTCCATCTGTGTCAGTTTAAATGTTTCATGAAATTTATACAAATTTAAAGGGTTTAAGTCTCTAAGATAACGAATATAGTTTAATTGTATATCTGTGTACATAAACAATCGTACATGTATATCACAGAATGTGTGTGTGTGTGTGCATGTGTCTGTATATGTGTATATAACTATGTGTGTACCGACTGTTAAACGTTTCGTTTACAAACGAGGAAAAGTACTAAATACTTAAAAGTAAATTATATGCATTTTATCACAACTTGAATGTGCTAAAATCAGCTTTGAGCTCCACGTTACCACCAACTGGAACGATGGAAGTAGCAAAGCAGCGCGACAATATATAATGAAACATATTTGTAAAGACGTTGAAATATAATTAGTCACCGAGATTTGGTTGGACGCCGAAAAAGCATTTAGAAAGGCATCACATATTCATCTGTTTTATGGTGAAGTATAGATCACGTGATATATACATGCAAAAATACCTTCATCACCATATGCTTAAGAATGACAAAATACCCAATAGATTAATGAGATTAGTGAATGTGTATTCACACACACGTACATGCATGTTCATACATACGTATGTGTGTGAGCGTGTGTATGTGTGTGTAAGTGATGTTGGAGTGTCATCCCCTAATAGAGCAACGATGTCAGCATGAATGTTCTTGGGGGCGAAACACTTTTACTACAGGTACTTGATAACACCATGATACCAGATTTTGTCCATTGTCAAGAGAAATCGCTGCTAGAAATATTTGGAGTCTTCTTTCGAATGTTAGATATCAGTTTATATGCAAAGAAACAACGAAGTTATTAATAAGAGGAGTTGAAATGAAATTATTGCATGCATGATTTCACAGCTCTAGCATCACTCCTTCATAGTCAGCCAATGAATTTTTCATCCCATCCACCAACAGTTACATTTAGAACTCTAAATTTTTTGACAGCAATTTATCCGGCACTTACTATTATTATTCGCCGGCTGTAACGATTATCGAATAAATAACTGTCCAGAAACTCAAAGTTATGAATGTAAGTGTTGCATGCAGGTCCAATTTTAATATAAATATATATATATACAGGGTGTCCACAAAGTCTGGGTATATGGGGATTAACACATACTTTAACAAATAATAATTTCTTATATTAAATTGTTTATGTTATGATTTTATTTACTCCATGTAGCTAGACTTTGTGGACACCCTATATATATATATATATATATATATATATATATATATA
>NC_068986.1:85427331-85427818 GCF_001194135.2 Octopus bimaculoides | reverse complement strand
ATATATATATATATATATATATATACATACATATATATGTCTGTGCGTGTATGTGTATATGTATGTATGTATGTATGTATGTATGCGTGTGAGTACATATTTACATATAAGCATGGGTAAATATATGTGTTTACATATTACATATGAATATGTACATATTCAAATTTCCTAAACTGAAGACGGTGGCTCGATTTCTTCAATGCTTATTTGCTTCCATTACTGGCTGCATATTTTGGTGAATTACATCTACCAATATTATGATAGATCTGCGTGCCTCCTCCAGAAGCAGTTGTTGGACTTGTAACACCTTACCGTCTGTGTTAATTTTATATATCGTTTGTACTCTTTGTAAGTTTGATATATTAATATATAAATATCTATATATTTATGCCTAAATACTCATCTTCTGAAAGCCTTCAGCCTTTACTTTCTTTCTGTTTACACACACACACACACACACCCACACACACACACACACACACACACA
>NC_068986.1:85424090-85426113 GCF_001194135.2 Octopus bimaculoides | reverse complement strand
TATATATAATACACACACGTATATATATGCACTAACGTATGTATGTGTGTGTATGTTTACATACTCATATACAGGTACAGTTATATACATACACACACATATATATATATATATATATATATGCATGCATGTATGCATGTATATGTATATATACATATATATAAATATGTTTATACACATATATATGTATACTGTCAATATTAGTCTAAACCCCTCAAACTGGAAAATGGTAGAGAATAAATATTTAATGTTTCGAACATGTTTCTTTGTCGGATACTAGAAGAAAGCCTACGGAACACTGAACACAGAAGGAAGGGTTGCATGAAGCTTACAAGGTGAACAGAGCCAGGTGAAAAGTCATGTGGCTTATGTTCACATGTTCGATCGCTGACTACCCAGAAGTTTATCTGTCGTGCCTCTCTCAGTTTGCTTACAGTGGATGGTTGATATTAATTGGATATTAACCGGCATATTGACATGTTTCGTTACGTTGTTATGATGTACTACATAACATATTTATAGGCCTTTTAGCCAACAATGTATGCAGTAAAGCAAAGAAACGAGATACTCTTCACACGCCAAAAATTTCATGAATGCGTTAAGTAGAAAAATTTGTCTATATAACTTATTTTAATCTTTAATATTATTCAATATGATGTTTTCTTTTGATCCAATGATATTCAGAGTAAAGAGAATTGGATACGTAGAAACAACTTGCTTAGAGTAGCAGAGACAGGGTCAATATTTTGTGTAGTTTTTCAAGCTGCAAATTGAGGATATGTTACTGAGAGAGAATCTAAATGTACTGTAATATTCAGCAGCTGGTAATGGGATTGTCCCGCAGAATTCTCGATTTTATGCACAGACTTTCATGAAGTATACAGCTATTTAAACTTGTGTTCATATAAATACATATGTGTGTATGTGCGCATGCGTGTCGTGTATCAGAGAATGTTAACCATTTGTAAGCAAACGTTTGAGGCGAGAAGTATTTTGAATATTTCTCTAAAGGCATTTTCTTAAAAGCTTATCATAAACATTATGACATACAAAACAAAAATCTCTAAAGAATTTATTGCCGTCCAATTTCCGCTAGGTGGCTTTTTTGTTAACCACAATTCCCACAATTCCATGTAACCATCTGTTGTATGTCAAGAAGACATCTGTGATCTGTTCACATTTACACTGAGCTGCTAACTATATTATCTCAGAAGTGTCTTGTTTCCAAAGTGACGACCATATTCTTTTATTCTTGATATATTTTCTTGGATATTTTCTCTGGTTCTTATTGCTATTGTTTTGCTTCGAAATTTTTATGTTTTACTCTATTCTTATGCTTTTAAAACCGTAATTGTTGTTGAGTTAGTTGTTGTTGCTGTTAATGTTCGTTTCGTTGCACATTTGCTTAATTTTGTAGTTTAAACCTCCTTAGTAACAATTCCATCGACAGAGATGACTTTTTGTGTTATTGTTTTACTGGTTAATGCTATTTTTGTTGTTGTTGTTGTTGCTGTCGTCGTCGTTGTTGTTGTTGTTGTTGTTCTAGTTATTGTTGTAGGTGGTAATGTTAATGCACAGTAATTCCATGGTCTGCATGGAATGGTTCATGTCTCCAGAGGTATATGACGTAACCTACACATCAAACGCAAATATAATTTTCTGTCATTATTGATATACATATAAGGCGGCGAGCTGGGAGAAACGTTAGCATGCCGAGAGAAATGCTTAGCAGTATTTTGTCTGTCTTTACGTTCTGAGTTCAAATTCCGCCGAGGTTGACTTTTCTTTTCCTCATTTCGAGGTCGATAAATCAAGTACCTGTTGCATACTAGGGTAGATCTAATCGACTGCCCCCCCACCCCAAAAAAAATTTCGGGCCTTGAGTTTGCTTACCAACCACATGGTTCCGAGTTCAGTCCCACTCTGTGGCACCTTGGGCAAGTGTTTTGTACTATAGCCTCGGGCCGACCATAGTCTTCTGAGTGGATTTGGTAGACAGAAACTGAAAGAAGCCCGTCGTATA
>NC_068986.1:85415379-85421625 GCF_001194135.2 Octopus bimaculoides | reverse complement strand
GGAATCTGAAGACGAAAACAATACCTATTGTCATAGGTGCCCTGGGAATGACAGCGAAACGGGCTGATTACTACCTAGCTCAGATACCAGGAAACCCCAAAATGGCTGAAGTCCAAAAGATAGTGCTCATGGGAACTGCCCATATCCTACGTAAAATACTGTCCATGTGATCTCAAATTTTAAAGCAAACATAATTTTCTTATGGTTTCTTAAACATTCACTTGAACAAAACTGTACAAATCCAAATATATGGTACCCTAGGCATAACACCTACATGAACTTCTAACTTGTTGTCTCTTGAGATCTCTGGGTGAGACTTGGATCCAACTTGTACAAATGCAAAACAAAAGTCAAACATAAAATAATAATAATAATAATAATAATAATAATAATAATAATAATAATGACGATAGTAATAATAATAATAATAATAATTATTATTATTATTATTAATAATATTATTTTCTCTTTATCAAAGGTTTTGTTGGAGCCCCTGGAGTATTGCATACCTAGCAGGCTTACTACCTGCAGCCTTAAGTACCATGCTATTCGCGCTTTTCAGCTATCTAATGCTTTGCTAATTATTCTGGCCGTACCAAGGAGGCTACCTGGTCGTGTTGACACAACTGGTAGTGGTTTTGGACAAGTCTAGGGCATTCGTTCGTGATATAGGCAACGGTTTTGTCCATTCAATTGCAGATGTGGCACAGCGGAGACACTTTTCATTCAGGTTGACCCTCCAGTTCGTGGCCTAAGCTTGATCCTGTGCTGCCAGTATAGTGCTCTCGGTCTCTTTTTTTTTTTAGGTTTCCTTTCATCAGCCAATTCCACCTTTTTTTCCAGTCACTTCTGTTGTGACTACATTGAATTGATTGTCTAGTCCCTTCTTGCGTAATTCTTCTTCATGTCCTTTTTGTTCTTCTTCCTTTGTTTATCCTTTTTTTCTCTCTGCTTTCAATACTGCCCCCTTTCCTCACTGACACTCGCAAAGTTTCTTTACTTTAAGCTAGGTATCTCATTAAGCTCTTGTCTTCGATACGTACGCAATCTTCCACACTTATCAGTCCCCTTCCTCTATTTACTCTCTTCATTTATAGGCGATCGGTGTCTGAACGTGGATGATGGACTCCATGCATCGTTTGGAGCTTTCTTGAATTCTTGTCCATCTCCTTCAGCTCCTTTTCTGTCCACTTCATGATTCCAGCGCCATACTGAACTACTGTGACCGTGCTCGAGTTTATTGCCGAAATTATGTTTCTGACATTTAGCTTTGGAGTCAATATTTTTCTCAGTCGCCGCAGGTACTCTCTTTTTTTGTCTTTTTCTTCATGTCATGGTGTTTTTATTGTCATATCTTTCCAGTTATGCTTTAATTGCTACTACACTTTGCTTCAGTTCTTCCGATATCACATCATAACATTTATCTCTTACTCTATATGTATTTTCCAGCATTATTTTTATGCTTTCGATCCACAATCTTTTGTGAATAGCTTCAGGTCGTCCATGAATAGCAAGTGGTTCAGTTTTCTATTACCTCTTCCAAGAACATATCCCAACTTTGTTTTCTGTAGCATTTCATTCAAGGGGATCATTCACAGTACGTAGACCAATGGGGAGTCACTGTTTCTCTGGAAGATTCCTGTCTTGATTTTCATCTCTACTAATACTTGATTCCTTGCAGTCAATTCCGTTCTCCAACACTTCATGGTATTCCATATAAGGCTTCTCATACTTTCTGCTGCTCCATAGATTTCCATTGTTTTCATTATCTAAGAGTGTAGTATCAATATCGTATGCTTTACGATAGTGAACACATGCCATGCTCAGGTGTGTGTCTTCTTTGCAGTTCCTGATAAGTAGATTATCAATTAAAACCTGATCCTTCGTTCCACAACTCCTCTTTCAGTACCCTTTCTGGTCATTAGGTAGCAGACTATTTCTTTTTCAAATATCTATACAGTTCACCTGACTTTAGTTTCTTTTGCATCTGATATCATTGTTACGTGTAATCGTTCATCTAATTCCTGAAACAGTTTCTTCTCATTTGCTTCAGACAATCTGTTTTGTCTGAGTTGTTTTGTTCTATTGTCATATATTTCCAGTTTTGCTTTGATAGCTATTACTCATTGTTTCAATTCCTACAGTATCACATCATAACCTTTATCTCTAATTCTATATGTTCTTTCCAGCATTCATTATTCTTATACTTTCGTTCTGCAGTTCCCCACTTCTCAGTCTATCAACTTGTCCTAAATGTCATTTTAATTTAATTTGTTTCTCAAAAATTCGTCTGTGCCAGTATGGTTCTTTACGTTTTGTTTGTTCTTTTCTTTTGTATCCAACTCTATCTGCAGCAACCATAGCTGCAGCCCAAATAATCTTGTTAGTTTCAATTATATTTCTCATCTGGAATAGCCCAAGAAACAAATCGATCTTTTCGGTTTCATTGTGTCGGTCAATGTACCTCAGGTTGGGGTGGGCTACTTGATCCTTGTCTTCTCTAATATATCGGCACAGGATGTCTTGTTGGTCATCAGCGTATTCCTGTGATATAGCTCTTCTTATTACTTCTGTTTCATTTGCAGATGATGCATTTACATTTACATTTTGCTCTACGTCTTCACTGCCGCCTTCCTTTTCTCACTGGCCACGTTATCTGTTGGTGAAGTATTATTTCTATCTTTTACTTTCCTTTTTATCTCTTCTATTTCCATATCTGTTAAGCACTCATTTTCTCTTATTGCTCTTGCCTGGCCGGCTAACCGTTGCTCACTTGGTTCGAAGAGTCTTATCTCATTCCATTTTGCTTTCAGTCGTTGTCAGAATCCCCTTCTGCTGGCTTCATTCCTGATCCAGCATTCAATTACCGTTCGGTTTGCCTCCTTAACCCACCTTCTTTTCTGCTTCTGGCTTTGTTTACAAGCAGTCTCTGGCGGAGGACCGGGCCAGCGCTGCTCAACCACAGGACACCTGCCGGGCAAAAGACTTTCACCTCTGTTTCCAGCCTCATTACCACCGTTATTTATTACATTAGTATTAAACATTTTCACCAACACTGAGGTTTTTATTTTAAGGTTAGCCTCCTTCATCCCAGGCATGGAGCTGTTGGACACTGACAGGTTGCTACCTTGAGACTAAGGAGTCCTATCAACCCCAGTTTTAAATCAGAGTGTGCCTTCTCCTAAACAGAGTGCCAACCAAGATTCACACATTCTGTCTAACCGTTATCGGAATAGCCATTGACTCTTCTGAGTTTCTCTGCCCTTTGCCGCATTTTGCTTTTAATCCCACAGGGTGTCGAAAATCCTCCCTTCTCACCAAGCAAGCTTATTGGGGTTGCCGGTTTAGTCGCCGATGACTCGATAGCTTCACAACGCCGCTTGTTAATTATTCTGGGTAATTATCATTCTGGGTACTTATTTAGTTGCTCACTATCATAATTTCGCTATTACAACTATAATTCCAATCTTATTATTTACTTGTTCCCTGCTATAGTTTCACAATTATTACTATACTAATATTATTACCATAAGTCCTTTAAGGCGGTGAGTTGGCAGAATCGTTACCACGCCAGGCGAATTGCGTAGCGGTATTTCATCTGCCGCTACGTTCTGAGTTCAAATTCCGGCGAGGTTGACTTTGCAGTTCATCCTTTCGGGGTCGATTAAATAAGTACCAGTTACGCACTGGGGTCGATGTAATCGACTTAATCCCGTTCCCCAAGCTACCCTTGTGGTAAAAACTTGAAATTATTGTAAATTATTGTTGTTTTTGTTCATCCTCGCCGTTGTTCTTGTTAATGTTATTATTATTATTATAATTATTATAAGGCAGCGAGCGCACAGAATTGTTAGCACTTGGGCAAGTGCTTAGCGGTAATTCGTCCGTCTTGACGTTCCGAGTTCAAATACCTTTCATCCTTTCCGGATTGATAAACAAGTATCAGTTTTGTACTGGGATTGATGAAATCGGCTTACCCATCTCACCCGGAATTACTGGACTTGTACCAAAATTTGAGACCATTATAGTTATTATGAGGCTGTTTTTCAATTTTGTTTCCATTTTCTGCTGAGTGCCTTCCCGACAGATAGGGCAAACGTTTTGTTCATTTAAAAAGTCAAGTTATGTGAACGTAAAAAATAAAGAAAACAGAACGTAAAAATTTACATGAGTTGTAATCGTCCTCGTAACGACGATGTCCTTCTCAGTGTGTGTGAGGTGTCAGTTGAAACATTCTTTTATACTTCTTGCATGGATGGTAAGCCAGGGATTAGTCTCAAATAATTTTCGGTTCCCTTTCCGATCATTCCAAGACGTCTCACAACCACTGATATTGCAACTGCCTTGAGACGCCACCTGGCAAAAGATTTAGTTTTATATTGCCGACATATTAACTAGTATAGATAGTGGCCAACTCTGTCATGTTTTGATTTATACACCGCTGGTGCTATAACCTAACATCCAGCGATTAGGTGGTCCACTGTTTCAATCTCATCGTTTCAGAATCGGGACTTTGGGTCTACTCCATTTTTCATCATATTAGCTTGGTAGGTGCTTGAAAATTTAAGTCTGTACGTGTGCTCAACACAGTCCAATACCGAAATATATATATTTCTTTTTAAGAGGCGAGGTG
Source organism: Octopus bimaculoides (assembly GCF_001194135.2). Lineage (NCBI taxonomy): Eukaryota > Metazoa > Mollusca > Cephalopoda > Octopoda > Octopodidae > Octopus > Octopus bimaculoides. The sequence goes on along the minus strand of NC_068986.1, from coordinate 85,416,992 downwards.
GAAGAATCGTTAGCACGCCGGATGAAACGCTTAACTGTATTTCGTCCGTCTTTACGTTCTGATTTCAAATTCCGCCGAACTCAATTTTGCCTTTCATCATTTCAGGGTCGATAAAATGAGTACCAGTTGAGCACTGCTGTCGATCTAAATGATTTAAACCTTTCCCGAACTTGTGCCAAAATTTAAAATCAAGATTAAGACAAAAATATTTAGAATACAGAGCAGGAAGTATTTTATTGACAACAAAGAAATTTCATCCAGGATCTGAATCAGAGAAATGTTCCTAGAGCATTTGAAAAACCGCGAAATGTTTATGGACATATACCGTACAAATAATTGGTTTGGAAACGAAAGGGAGTAATACTTTCAGTAGGGAAGTCTTCCATTTAGAATGAGAGGACTGTAGAAAAATATAGAAAAAATTTCAACCCAAAGCGGTATTTGAAATTATGTGTGTGTGTGTGTGTGTGTGTGTGTGTGTGCGTGTACGTGTTCGTGCGTGCGTGTGTGTGTGTGATATGATATATCATAGGCGGTTCACCGATTTCATCCGAGGAAGCTGAGGTTTAAAATAAAAATTCAATAAAAAGCAGAGAGTAAATAAATTGTATATGAAAGAATACTTCACACATTCAATGCAATTATATTTTTCAAAGAGCTTGCGTGTTTGTTTGTGATCAATGTTTTCCTCGGTGATGGCAGTTGATCGTGTTCAACACATAGCGATGGATGACAGGCGATTGAATATAAATCAAATAGCCAATGATATTAGCATATCCCGAAAGAGAGTTGAGAATATCCTGCGCACTGGATTTGGCATGATGATGGTCTCTACTCGGTGAATGCCACGTAATCTGACAACTGATCAAAAGAGCACCAAACTGACCACATCACGAGAAAATCTGTTTCAGGTATGTCCAGCTAGTTTCCTTCAACGTTTCCCAACCCAGGTTTTGGCTTCATCTCTTTCGCTTCATCCCTTTGGCTTCATCACTTTGAGTCAGAAACTAAGAGATTTTCCATGAGGTGGAAACTCTCCCCCTCGCCTGCTCCAAAGAACGCCAAGGTCATTTCAATTGCAGAGTCGATGGCCTCACTTGGGATGAAAAGGCATTGCGTTTATTGACTATCTTCAAAAGGGTCACGCCGTCAATGGCAAGTGCTATGCCAACTTGCTGAGACAGTCACGAAAGGTTATCAAGATCAAACGCCCAAGAAAACTGGCGAAAGAGAAGGTTGTTTCATGAGGACAATCCCCCAGTACAGGTCTTTGGTTTCAATGTCTGCTGTGCGTGACTATGGCTTTGAACTGGTTGATCATTCTTCCAATCCTTCTGACTTCGCTCCATCTGACTATCATGTGTTCCCCAACATGAAAACTAACTTGGCTGGGAACCACTATTGCAGTGATGACGTCAAACCTGCAGTTGATCACTTTTTTGACTAACAAGATGAAGGCTTCTTTATCAACAGAATTCAAGCACTGCAACACCGATGGAAGAAGTGTGTGGACCGCAAAGGGAGCTATGTTTAAAAACACTCGCATTCTATGATAGTATCATGCATGCTCAGCCCATTGATTTTTCAGCCGACACTCGTATATATATATATAT
>NC_068986.1:85411947-85413223 GCF_001194135.2 Octopus bimaculoides | reverse complement strand
TATATATACATGTCGGTTAAGCAGACCAAAACTTTGAAGTCATTATCCTTGTTAAGAAGTAATAAATATGTATTCAACAAAGGGTACTACCAAATCCTTCAGTTTTATGTAAAATATTTTTTTATCACTCGACACAGAAACAAATATATGCATGTGTGTATGGGTGTGTGTGTGTATGTGTACGTGTCCGTGTGTTTGTGTGCGTGTGTGTGTGTACTACATGTCACTATGTGCATGCATGTGCGTGAGTTGGTAGCCATTCCGTTTTCATGTCACGTTGTGCATAATCATTTTCCCAAATCAAATACTCATGTACAATCGCGCTTGATCCGTATATAAAATATTGAGAGAAAATATCCAGAACCAGAACTCGAACACTGTTTGAGAACAGCTTTGTTTACCTTCACTAAAACTACAAATCATTGCCGTGCTACCTGCTTTCGACATTTGTCCGTATTCCACTTATGTAAATAGAATTATATATCACTTATGACATCTGCACTCGTAGCTATTCGCTCCACAGCAAATATGACATTTCAAAGCCTGCATCTGAAAGATCAATCATACTTTTCCTGGAGCATTTACTGATAAATAATTGTAGTAATAATAATAATAATAATAATAATAATAATAATAATAATAATAATAATAATAACGATGATGACGACGATGATCATGATGATGATGATGATGATGATGATGATGATGTTAATGATGATTTGCTCGTATACCAAAAGCTTTTCTTAATAACAACAATAGCAAAGACATGGACAACACCATTTACGATAAATATAACAACTAAAACAATCACGTTAACAAAAGAGAAAAATTGGTAAAAATTCGATCTAAAGAAATGAGAAGCTAGAATTATTTCCAAAAATCAGAACAGTGAGAAAACGGACATTTTTTAATAGCTGAACGTTAGGAAAATGAAGCCATGAAGTGGGCAGAGATATAAAGCAACGCTCTTTGACCAGAGCATCACGGGACAAGCGATTAGAAGAAAATAGATTGGAGAAAAATGACTAAGAAGTGTTTTCCATCATCTCTCCCTCATTTATCTTCTCTATCTGTTACCCCTTTCTCACTATTTTTCTTCCCTTCAGAGTGATAGAATAATCGAATTCATATCCTACATACTCATGCATATAAATACGTACATATACATTCTATACGTATTTATGCATATGCAGATATATATTTATACACACACATACGTACATACATACATACATACATACATATATATATATATATATATATATATATATATATA
>NC_068986.1:85409943-85411526 GCF_001194135.2 Octopus bimaculoides | reverse complement strand
TATATACACGCACACACACACACACACATATATATATATGTATATATATATATACATACATGCATACATATATATATCCTCTCTCACACACATGTATATATACAGACATGTATACATTCATACATACATATGGCTGCGTGTGTGAGTGTGTACAATACATACGAAGAAAAAGAGTAATGGAGACATAGAGAAAGAGAAAGAGAGAGTTAGATAGAGAGTGAGAGAGAGAGAAAAGGAGAGAGAGAGAGGAAAGACTATTTCCGTTTGTGAAATAAGTCTATCAATGATAGGAATTTTTTTTTTTATTGGCCTCACGTGCAGATCTTGTGAGTCTGTCATGCACCGACGCAAAGCTTAAAGATCTATTTCTTGTCAAGCAGGAAATCTATGCTGGTAGTGGGAATAGAAGGCTGATGGGAAGAAATAATAATAATAATAATAATAATAATAATAATAATAATAATAATAATAATAATAATAATAATAATAATAATATTAATAATAATATTAATAATAATAATGATAATAATAATAATAATAACAACTGTGAATGAATCGTCTAACGTAAATCTAAATCGATCCTTACGCCTACGTGGTTATCAGGAAATCACGTGCTCCGTTTCGTCATCTCTCAGATATATTCCTCAAATATCCTTTCAACTGTTTGTCTGGCTACGTATTCTTCTTTTTCTTCCACATCTTCATTCTTATCATCACTATCGTTATCATCACCATCGCCACCAGCACCATCTCCACCACCACCACCACCATTGTCGACGCCGTCATCTTGTTCCATCTCCCCCTCAGCGTCTTCGACATCATAAGCTAGAATAGCTCTTCGCTAATCTAACAAAAGCACCAGCAACTGTAGTAGTAGTAGTAGTAGTAGTAGTAGTAGTAGTAGTAGTAGTAGTAGTAGTAGTAGTAGTAGTGATGGTGTTGATGATAGTGATGATGATCCTCCGATTTAACGGTTGTCATTCCTCCAGAATCGATGAAATAGTTTGAGAAAAAAAAGAAAAAGGCGAAAAATAACATTACCGCAAGAGTCTACAATTTGAGACAAATTGTAAAAGCTTGAAACATCTCTATAAATTGTTGTAGTTCTTAGTATTATTGTTGTTGTTGTTGTTATCATTATTATTACTATTACTATTATTATTTTTAAAAAGAGGATTGACGTAACTCTTCATGAAGGTAAATAGTCAAGACGAAGAGTGCGATTTTAGATGTTTTATTTTTTTAACAACATTTCGACAGAACGTCTGTCTTTCTCAAGTTCAAACCAAAAGGTGATTGAAAATTCAAAATTTCAGAAACCAAACGTAAACTATGAACGTGAGTAACCAGCGTCCATACGTTGATAGAATGACATCATCAGCTTTTGTCAGTTTTTTAATAAGCAGAAAGAAAGAAAGAAAAAGGAAGACGACAGAAAAAGAAAAGAAAAAGAGAGAAAGAAGAATATTCAATCAAACAGTTTTGTATAAATTTAATGATATTCTCCTGTCATCTTATTCATTCCTCCAGGGCGTGATGTCAATAACCCGCAAACATATTTCTCCTCATACATTCTGAGAAGT
>NC_068986.1:85405015-85407955 GCF_001194135.2 Octopus bimaculoides | reverse complement strand
TTTTCGTCTTCAGATTCCACATTTTGCTAATTTCTATTTGAAGATCTTTATATTTGCTCAGTTTTTGGTAGGTCTTCACAGATACGTTTATATCGATTGGGACAGTCATATCAATGAGGAGGCATGATTTTTTGTCTGAAGTCTTTCAGTATGATGTCTGGCCTATTTGCGTCTATCTTTCTGTCAGTTTGAATGGTGAAGTTCCAGAGGAGTGCGATGTGATCATTTTCAAGTACTGGAGGTGGTTTGTGTTCCCACCAGTTTTTATCATGGGGCAAGTCCAGGTTTTTGCATATTACTCAGTGAAAATATTGTGCAGCTCTATCATGCCTGTTGAGATACTCTGTAGGCGCAATTGTTATTATTATCATTATCTTATTTATTTTTAATCTGCAAGTTTGTTACAATCACTTGCCGAGACACACCCAATGTCCTAGGGCGAGTGTAGGGTAAGAGATGCTACAGCTTGGGTGGAGAAGTGGCAGGAACAGGTACCGCTTGTCAGACTGTCCATTTGCTGTCAGCACCTCTTGCGTGGAAGACTGGTCATGCCGTGACTGATGATGCGCAGACATGTGCTGAAGATGCTGAGGTGTATCAACTGGCTGGTCTTTTCCGGGGGACTTTTGGGTGGATAATTTCCAGAAATCCCTGGCCTGGAAGTGTTACCGGAGGAAGCTGCCGATTCGATATAAGCTCTAAAGCACGGGTGTGAAGTCAGTCGGGATTGTCCGAAATGTATGGTGCGCGATGAAACCGTTGTGCATGCTCTCGTACAATGTCCGCGCATTGTTGAGCTGTGGGGCTTTGTGGAACAGTTATTCTCACGTGTAGGACGTAACCAGCTATCGTCTGAGTCCATTGTGAAGATCACCCTGCCACCTTCCTTTGGCCGAGAAGGGAGGGCAATTTTTCTTTGTCTAGTGGCAAAAGAGATTGTGTGGTGGACACCATTGAAAGGCTTGAAGAAGAGTATCTTAGTCTTTGACCAAGGCCTCATTGACTTTTTCAGGTTCTACCTGAAAAGGAAAGTGTGGCTGGAGAGGGGGGTACTGTCACACAGAAGGTTCGTTGAAATATGGGTGAAATATGGGTGAAATATGGGCGAAATATGGGTGAAATATGGGTGAAATATGGGTGAAATATGGGTGAAATATGCGTGAAATATGCGTGAAAGTGCCTGCTATAAGTGTGCACCTGTAGGCCGGATGGAAGAGAGTATGGAGGGTGCCTTCCTGTGGAGCCGTTGGTGTTAAGGGGCCCAAAATGCGTGACGTCTCTTTGGTCACCTTACGGTGGAACTCACCCCTATTGGGAAAATATTTTTACTTTACTCTCTTTGTTCATTGTTGTGTTTGTTGGCTGTTTACACGTCTAACCTCACTGCCCCTCGTCTGTGTATCGTCCTCCATGTTTTGTGTTCGGCCCTGGTGGCCAATAAAGAATAAAATATTATCATTATTATTATTATTATCATTATTATTATTATTATTATTACTACTACTACTACTACTACTACTACTACTACTACTACTACTACTACTACTACTACTACTACTACTACTACTACTATCATTATTTACTTACTTTTTTATACCAGCTGTATTAATTCTCCTCCAGAGATATGAAGTAACAGCAAGTTGAATGTTTTCACTAAGGGTGTTATTTATGATTAGCAATACTTAGTAAGAAACTCTCAAGAGAGCTGAACAGCAGCAGTTCTTTCAGAGAGAAACTCCACTCCTTAGGCAAGTATTTCGACTATTATCTTCTTACATTCTAAGGAGGCTAGGCTGCATCCATGTCATAACTTCTAGGCGCTCTTCTGCTGATACTGTTTAGCAACTTGGATATTGGAGACTCGTGAATTTTAACCTCTTGAAGATTTCATCTTGTAACTTCTCCCCGTTGACTCCTCTCCGTTGTTCCAACTTTTTGTTCCTCCTCGACCAAATCCAGCTGTAACACCGCCCCGCCCTTTCTGATATTGTCTCTAGTACTTTCGTCCTGTTCTTCCCAGAAACTAAGAGTTGTTTCATTAGATAAAATTGAGCAGATTTCGCCTAAATCATCTGACTCCAGGCTTTATGGCGATAAGTTTAACACAGTTGATTTTCCTCAGGCTGTTTGCCTGACTGGCGTATTTTTCTGTTTTCAAACTGCACGGTAAATCCAAGCAAAATCAGTTGTTGCTTTTAAATGAAGTGGAATGCAGTACTATATCCTGTCTGAAGCCACTAATTTTTAAACGCTGTTCGAAATGTCACCCAGAGACCTAAAGTAACTGCAACTTGGACGTTTCACTATTGGTGTTTTTTATAATTAGCAATGGTATATTGCAGTGGGAAGTGACCAGTAACTAAGAACTAGGATACTGTTAAATTTGCAATATGAAATTTGCAATTATGAAAATAAAGGGTAGAAAAAGGGTAAATAAAGAGTAATAAAGGGTAAAAAAAAAAAAAACTATTTCGGTCATGAATGATCATAGATTGCTCCTGGAAATTTTCCCTCCGAGGCACAAGTCTGGTCAGGGTTATTTATGAAAGACAAAAGTCGCCCATGGTTACCAGCCTCCTCTCCACACGCTACCGATGTTACTCAAGGGAACGGCAAAGGCTGATACAGCTTGGCACCAGTGACGTCACAGTTCATTTCTACAAATGAGTGAATTGGAGCAACGTGAAATAATACTGTTAAATTTGCAATATGAAATTTGCAATTATGAAAGAGTTTTAAGATAATTAGGTATTAATTATTGCTGTTGTTGGTGTTATCGTTGTTGTTGTCTTGGACTTTTTACTAAGAAAGAACCATTCTAGGTATATATACTGCTCCATGGAGAACAGAGTCTTTGCAATTCGTGCATACTTGCCTCGACATAGATACGCACATTTGCACAAGTATGCATGCATATATATATATATATATATATATATA
>NC_068986.1:85401414-85404317 GCF_001194135.2 Octopus bimaculoides | reverse complement strand
GATCTTATATATATAGATAGATAGATAGATAGATAGATAGATAGATAGATAGATAGATAGATAGATAGATAGATAGATTCAACATGAATTCGAGAGAATCTCGATAGAGAAAACACTTAGAAGCGTTTGAAACTTACACTCTGATAACTTTACCGAAGACCAAATCAGCAGGGTACAGAGTGGCTCTAAGAGGAACCCTAGCGAGCAGATATGGAGACAATGATTCAAATAAACAAATAAAACCTTCGGTTTTAATGTACAAAATGTATATATATGTATATATTTAAAAAGAGATCCAGACTTAAAATTTTCAGATGATTAAGAATCACGTATAAATATACATGTATTTTTTAATAGAGCAAATTTACTCAGGTTACATAGACTCAAAGAATTAGAGGAGAGAAGGTATTACAAATCCGACAGTTGTTTCTGAGGTTTTGGAGTTACTTCATAATGTTGGCAGGTATAGTTCATCAAAATTGTGCAGCCAGTAACGGAAGTATATAAACATTAATAAAATCCAGAACATCCTTCATCAGGTTGGTTAAAGAAGATTCTAACGTATCAAATCATTATGCAGGGAAATTTAAAGATAGAATAGGTATAGTAGGAGGCAAGGAAGTGATAGTGGTAGCATGAAGTAGGTGACTGAATGGGAGCATGTGGAGTAGTTGAGCAGAGGAAGGGAGAAGAGATTACAGAGCCATTTCAAGAAAATGGAAGGATGAATAAACAGCGAACTGAAAGTATTAGTATTAGTAGTTGAAATGAAGAACTGGGAAATAAATAAGAGTGGTTGTAGGTAGTATTTGAAGGAGAGTCAATGCTGTTTGATTTATGAATAGATGTTAAAAATTTAGGATAGTAGGCAATATAATTAAGGATAATATATATGTATATATGTTTGTGTGTTTATGCTTATGGATGTGCGGATGCGTCTTATACAGTTTGTTGGAAAAATTAAAGTTTAATTTCCCAACTTTACTTTTATGGACGCCTTCATCTTAACCTTTATAATCAAAATATTGAGTATTGGAGGCTTATTTTCACACAGGGTGGATTTGTTTAAGCATTCTTTAAACCCGCAATTTAATCATCTGATTGTTAAAGAGCGTCGCCATCGGATACCTATATTGGATATTAAAATAAAGGGTAGAAAAAGGGTTAATAAAGTGTAATAAAGGTTAAAAAAAAAAGGTCCCCTTTCGGTCATGAATGATCATACATTGTTCCTGGAAAGTTTCCCTCCGGGGCACAAGTCTGGGCAAGGTTATTTATGAAAGACAAACGTCGCCCATGCTTACCAGCCTCCTCTCCACACGCTGCCCATGTTACTCAAGGGAAAGGCAAAGGCTGATACAGCTTGGCACCAGTGACGTCACAGTTAATTTCTACAGCTGAGTGAATTGGAGCAACGTGAAATGAAGTGTCTTGCTGAAGAACAGAACACATAGCCCGATCTAGGAATCGAAATAACAATCTCATAATTGTGATTCCGACACTCTTAAATACTGAGATAAAATAGTACAACGATAAACACACAAATAGGGTCTGCTTTATTTCCACACAACGAAGGAGAATTCACCCCGGCATATATTATGGCATAGGACAAATACCCAAATAAAACAATTACTTACGATCTCTAAAATTTCAGTTTATTACTTTCTCACATAAAATCGTCAACGGAGAAATGGAGTATAAAATTCTAGTAACTTTAGAAGAAACAAGCAGGTACCAATTCTGCCCTAGAAGAATGTTCTTAGGTTAAAGTTTCAGTTGTAGAAACAACCAAGATTTTGTTAAATAAAAAAAAAAAAATCAGAAAGCCCTTCATGACACTAGTAGTAAAAACATTAAAACCCATAACTAACTTATTGTTCAAGATGCAAGATATAGAAAGAATAAAACGGAACAGCTATGGATTCCGATCTGGCACCCACGGTAGCTAAATTTTAATTAGTTGCCACTGAAAACAAAATAACAGCTAAACTCAAATATAGTATGCCGTAGATATGTAGACGATATACTAATTATAATGGACACATAAAAAAACGTTGAGAAATGAAATTAGGAACTCGAGAACAATTCACCGCTGATATTCAACATCCCAAACAATATAAAAAATGATTTTATGTTTAAACACAAGCATTCAGATTAAAAACGAGAGATACATTACGCCAGCACACACAAGAAAATGAAACACAAGTATATCCCACATTGATAGACGATGCTCATTTTACCATAAATTATAAGTGGCAAAATCATTACTAAGGGGAGTATTTATATAATTTTCCACATAAAGGAAGAATTCCACGGAAAAAAATAACAAAAAAATGATTTATCTTTCAAAGAGACGCACGGAGCAAGCTACGTATAAGTATAGACTGATAAAGCATGCGATAAATGCATTTTGCAATACAACTACTAAAACTTATATTTAGAAGATGACTGTATGTACATAAGTATACATACATAATATATATATGGATATGTGTGTGTATGTGAATGTATGCGTATCTATCTATCTATCTATCTAGCTAGCTATCTATCTATCACCAAGCTGGAGCGCATCCTCTTCCGCTTCTTGTCGAAAGGAAGCATTCCGCTGGTTAGGCGATCCGTTTGCTGCCAACACCCGTTAAAAGGAGGACTGGGCATGCCGTGGTTGATGATGCGCAGACACGCGCTGAGACTGCGACATCTCCGGCTCTACGTAGACAACGGTGAACAGGTGTGGTCGCCGTTTGTGCGGCGCGCTTTCCCGCAGCTCGTCTCCATGACCGAACTGCAATCGTGGATCAAGAAGAGGCCGAGGAAGGGCGAATGGCACCACGAGTGTCGCGTTGCTCTCCGGCAACTCCAACACCCCGGGTCAACCTTGAGCGACTGCATCACAACTAACG
>NC_068986.1:85399932-85400812 GCF_001194135.2 Octopus bimaculoides | reverse complement strand
CTATAAAAGAGTAAAAAAAAAATCCAGACAAAAGAGAGTCACTTACTGTTATAGTTTCTGTAATGACAATATTGACCAAGGCTACCGTGGTCTTTTCCGTAGGCTTTTCTTTCCACGGCTAAACCTAAACTGTCCTCCCCTCTTTTTACACGAGAACATTACTGTGTGATACATGATCCCTATTAATCGCTTTTTTTTTTCTCGATCCCTTTTGATCGAACTCCCCCCTTTTTCCCTTCCTACGATCCCTTTTGATCGACACACCCCTATTGTTTTTTTTTCTTCCCCCTCCCAAAAAGAAAAGCTCTACATTGTATCTGTCCCATCTTTGTTGAGCCCTGTGTGGCTAATAAAAGAGATGTATCTAACTATCTATCTATCTTTCAAGATAGATAGAAAGATAGATAGATAGATAGATAGATAGATAGATAGATAGATAGATAGATAGATAGATAGATAGATATTACACGATTGATGTCATGTACATTTAAATATGCGTCTTACGTATGTAGAAATATATATACGAATTTATAGCTGTATATTCATTTGTATAGATATGTAGGTCTGCGTACATTTTTATAGCACGTATGTTTATATGCGTATTCGTTTATATGGATATACATACAAACAAATATATATATACTATATTATATTATATGTATGTAATATATACTTTAATACGCGTCTATAGACATTCATATATATAGTTATGCTTATGTATAGATATACAATGTCATATACATATATGTATACAAACACACACACACACACACACACACACGCACGCACACACATATAGATATACATACGTATATATACATACATACATATATATATATATATATATATATACATACATATATATATATATATATATATA
>NC_068986.1:85389803-85394803 GCF_001194135.2 Octopus bimaculoides | reverse complement strand
AGAGTAATGAGAGTATATGTACATATCATTTAATATGCACAGTATTTAAATAAGAGGCCCTAAAACTTTCATGTCGTGAAAACTTGATAACTCGGTAGATTTACATGACGTTCCTTGTGTGTCTAAGGAATCGTTCAGGATCACTGCACATGGTTAGTCCTATCTAAAAACTTGGACGCTGCTATATAAGAAAACATGGCAAAGGTAAAACGGGAAGAGTTTTGATACAAAAAGCGTAACTGTGAGACAACGGGGCATTAAAAAATTTCCTACAAACAAGGAGAGACATAACTTCATTTTGCCTTTTCTTTTCTTTCTTTTTCCGTTTTCATTCATTCTTCGTCTTCTACTTCCACTTTTTTCTTTAACATTCTTGTTTAATTTTCCTTGTGTTTTCTCCTAGTCCAGCATATTGATTTTCAAATGGAACTAAACATGTGCACTGATTCAGTACATTTTTGGTGTTTCCACCCATAACAGAACCGTAAACTATATATAATGTATGTAGGTATGTATGTATGTAGATAATTTAGAGTGTGCGTGCCATGTTTTTTTTTGTGATGGTGTGTGTGAACTATTTTATTGGCCTTTGTTAATGTGTGTAATAATTGCATCTGGGCATATGAATGTATGTTTATTACATAATGTCCACTATCTTTTTGTTTTCAAACATGAGACTTAAAACTATAATCTCATCCTATCTAACTCATACTAGCCAGCTATACCCTATCATAGACCTTTCCAAATAGTTTGTACTTGCCTTGTTGTAGACTTAACGGGTCACTACATCTGTAAATATTTCAATCCTCCGTGCTTTATCATTTAAAACTTCGTCAAAATGATCTCACTGTGAGTATGCAGTAGTGTGGAGTTATCTCTGAATGCAGTGTGATCTGGTCTGGAAATCGGTGGAAAGCTTTGTGATATCGGGTGATATTGTTTCGTTTCGAGCAGGACGTGATTGTAACATGATATCAAAACGTCTGTTCTTTTAATAGTTTTGCACAATGTTATATTCTGAATTGTCTTCAGTGGGCATCAGGCGGTGTGATGTAGTATTATTATATTAATATTTGCTAGAGTACAGCAAAGCGTTATATGTGTGATGCAGTACGGTATTAGACAGAGATTGTGGTACGGTGAAGTGTGCAGCGAATTAACAAAGTCATCACAGAGGTGGATCGGATAGAATACTTCACTTGCTCTAGCATGGCCACAGTCAAATGACTGAAACAAATAAAAGAAAGTAAACAAAAGTATTTGCGCAGACTTTTTTTTAAGTATCAGTTCAATTCATCTGGTGAATTTACGTTTTTCATAGCTTCAGGTTGAGATAAAATGTTGAGCTGTCCAAGTCGGCAGGTTGACAAAATTGTTAGAATATTGGACTAGATAAATCCACTATATATTCTTATTATGTACATTCAGGGTTCAAATTCTACCCCTGTGGTGAAAAACAGTAATACATCTGTCAAGAGTTGTGACCGGCAGGTAGTATCAAGAATTTGAAAAACCAATGGCAGCAGTGACCTTGGTTCGAATACCACCACCAGAAGATAGCGTCAAAAGCTGAACTATAATATTGTATGGCATTAGATAGTAAATTGTGGTAGATTACATAATGAGTTAGTATGTTTACTATGATTTTAAAGGCTTAGTGTGCTGTTTTACAGGTAGAGACGTATAGAGTTTACGTGTATGGTGTTGCATAATAAAGTGCAACAAAATCTAATATTATGTAATACATTAACGTATGATTGCTTGGCTTCAATTCTGAGATGTGGGGTAGTGTGGACTACAGACGTAGAATACAAAGCAGCTCCAATATATACACACCTGGAACAATCCTTACGCTCTAAACATTATTTCAATTATATACGTAGCTACGTATGTTACAAAAGTTTACTTTATCTTCTTTCATCATTCTATTTCCAGTGACATCTGGTAACGGAACTGCAGTCGGTACACGAAAACATCACTGATTAAATATACTTCAGTACTGCCTGTAAAATGTTATACAAAATATTGTATATTGTATATATATTTACATGTGTGTACATATAAATATGTGTGTGTTTGTGCTTAGTGAATATATGCACACATACACACTCAAACACACTCAAACACACATGTACACACATGCACACCCACGCACATATATATATATATTCATATACTCAAATTTATGCGCGTAGATTTGTGCGTATATGTGTGTGTCTATATATATATATGTGTGTGTGTGTGTGTGTGCATGCGTGTGTGTGTGTGTGTGTTATACCTATGTACATACATGCATACACACACAGATACATACCAACATATGCATAAATTTGTGTGCACGTGAATGTATGTGGGCACACATGTATGCATTACCATGTAAATTTTAACAAACACACGTATATATACATACACACATAGACACATACATACACAAACACGCACGTGCAAGCACACACACACGCGCGCACACACGCACACACACATGTACATACATATTCCCACACTAATTATATATATATATATATATATATATATATCGCTAAAGCGGCTGAGGGTGCAACTCAGCACCAGTATGGCTAGAAATAAGAGCCAAAACAACTCATAGCCATGATAACGCACCGTCTTATTTATTGACAAGGGACGCAAACTCCCTAAGTACCTGGCGTATCCAAATCACCATTAACGACGTCAGTGGCTTTCACTGGCGCCTTGGATTAAACTCAACTCGCCTTGTCAGCTTATAAGATCACCATAGAAATCATACGCTGATTTCATAGCTGGTAAAGGTGTTTTGACTCTTATTTCTAGCAATACTGGTGCTGAATAGCACACTCAGTCGCTTTAGTGATGTATTTATTTTTGCCTTTCGGTTGAAAAAATTACGAAAAAGGCACCCATATTATCTATAATTTACACAAGCCACCCCTATTATCAATAATCTACACCCTTAAAAGTTCTATCATCTGCCCAGTGTTTTACATTCACTAAGTCCTTAAGCCCTTTATCTGTTGCAAACACAAGTAATCTGTGTACATAGTTTCACCACTATCAAACTCCAAGAAAAGTTCGCCACTTTCAAGGAACTTGCATTCGTTGGATATCTCATAACCAAATTGACTCTGAGGGACGTACACATGAAAAGGGACGTACACATGAAAAGGAGGGCATGTGAGCCATTTCATTTTCATCAAGCTTTTCACAAGCAGTCACAATTAATGAAAGAGAAGATTCCTGGGAAGCAGCTGCTTGGGCTTTTAGGTTCGCTAAAATTTTGCTAACTTTGGGTTTCGAAGCAGACGAATGTGCTTAATTATGGTATAATCTTCATTGTGGATAATGGTGTGGACTCGAACTTTACGGGATTGATTTTCGCATTTCCAGTAATTCTTAGATCAATTGGCATTCTGTTCCTGTGCTTCATATATGAAATTCATATCATTCCCACGTTTCTTCCTTCTGTTAAAAACGTGAGGCATGGTGTATGTGTAGTTCCTTTTTAAGTAACTTTTATATCCTTGTAAGTTGGATAAATAATTTAACAAAGTATTTACACGAATGCACACGAGGCTTGTTGTTACACGAGGTTACATGGCTCAGAGTGAACTCTGATGCTTACCAAACAATGATGCTTGTGACAGTGAACTGTAATACTCACCAATCGTAGGCAGCAGCGAGCAGCCAACTGAGGCGTTTCACCACACACGAAACGATGAGGCCTTTTGCCCTCAGTCATGATATGTATCACCGTTCCGTCCTGAAGACAGATGTGGTCTGGGATATTTTTTATGTTTTCAGGTGTGATCTGGAGAAGTATATCCAGGTCAACCCCTGACCATTCCTCCTTGGCAGTTCTTGTCGCTTCTATAGGGACAGTATCCGTCCGCTCCACGATTACGTATCTCAGAAGCCACTAAATATCTAGTCCTGCAGGGATTTTAGAAACTGCGAACACGGGCTCTACGTTTCCCCGTGTGGGAGGGGTACATGATGACTTTGCTGATTTTGCAGGGGGTCATTGAATGTTTCACAGCGAGGGCTTCTGATTTAAACAGCACCTAAATGGTGCCGCATTGCTTGCCCCTCACTATGTATTCGATGTCATTTCTTAGGCACCTCACTGCCGTCTCAATATCTACTTGGAATATCAAAGCCGCTCTGTTTGCGTCTGCTGAGATGCATCTGAAAAGCACCGTTCTTCTCTCCATTGCTTCAATTGCCTCTAATGGGATCGTGAGATTTGCCCAATTGTTCTCTTGTTTAATTAGTTTCCATGCTGCTGGGTGCATCTGCTCCCTATTTGTGAGGTCTACGATATATCGGTGTTTGGTCTTGGCTGCTGCTGTTCCAAAACTATTTTTGATATTTTTATTTGCATTATTTTCGTTGTTGTTTTTGTTGTTATCACTGTTATTATTATTATTATTATTATTATCATTATTATTATTATTATTATTATTATCATTATTATTATTATTATTATTATTATTATTATTATTATTATTATTATTATTATTATTATTATAGTAGTCTTATTTTTATCACGGTGCTTTCACCGCACTACCAAGCGCAGCTCTCAATGCCTTGGGTATGTGCTGTGGTCTGCTGTAGCGCTCTTATTTCCATTGTATTGAAAGTGTTTTACGTAGGATGTGTGCGGTGCCTAGTAGTGCTATTTTCAGTATGTTATATATACTTGTAAGGCCTGGTAATTTTGTTATGTATTTGTCTGAATTATTATTATCAGAAGTCGGAGGGCTAGCAGAATTGTCACCACGTCGAGCTTAGCAACATTTCTGAGTTCAAATTCCGTTGACATCGACTTTATCTTTTATCCTTTTTTTCGATATCGATGAAATACTCATCAGTCGAACGCTGATGTCATTATAATCTATCACCTTCCTCCCCAAAATTTCAAGGCATTGAGCCTATAGTAGTAGTAGTAGTAGTAGTAGTAGTAGTAGTAGTAGTAGTAGTAGTAGTAGTAGTAGTAGTAGTAGTAG
>NC_068986.1:85387869-85389462 GCF_001194135.2 Octopus bimaculoides | reverse complement strand
GAGGAGGAGGAGGAGGAGGAGGAGGAGGGGAGGAAGGGGAGGGGTACTTCACCCTTACTTATATTTGTAACCAAATAATTTTTTTTGAATATTAAAAAAAATTGTAAGCTTTGTATTCATTGTCCTTATGATCATTCTCACCCTCCTCCTTTTCACCCTCCTTTTTATACTCATCATCATAACCATCATAATCATCGTCACCATCATCGTGATCGTCATTGTCGTTTACGCGATCGTCGCCGTCGGCGTCGCTGTCATAGCTATCATTGTCATCATCGCTATCTTCTATAAGGATATTTCTACTGTTATGGTTATAATACTGTAGGACTACATTATTGTCGTCTGTGATTTTCCTTCTCAAGTAGGTTTGGCTAGTATTTCTAGCAATTTGAACAATCTTGCTCCTCTCTTGCCGAATCGTCAGTGCTTTTGCTGTAGGATTCGCTTGTGACATGTAAGTTTTCCTGTAACTATAGTCAGATATCGACAGGTAAACATATATTTTTGTTCTGCTGGATTATGAAACAACATTGACAATGATAAGTTTAAAACGATGCTGCTAACCGGTCGATTAAGGAGAAAACTAATGAAAAAAAAGTAAGAATTAAGAGTTTAACGCAGAAGAATTAAGATATTAATAAGAATTAATGACATTAATGTGAAGAATGTGTTATGAATAGCAAATGGACAAAAATCTTTTGTCAGTTTATCTAAAGATTAAATATAATTCAATGGCATAGAGAATGTAAACATCGACAGCTAAAAATCTCAATTCTAATTGGAGAAACTGATAACTATGTTTTAAAGCCTCTCACTAAGGTAATAACAGATATATATATGTGCATATATATATATATATATATGTATATATATATATATATGTATGTATATATATATTCTACACAATAAAAAATACTCTCACACTCACAAAGCTCTGGTTATTCTATAGGAGACAATGGAATTAATTCTATTAGACCATCAAATTCTAGATAAGTATAAATATTTTCCAAGACATTCGAAAATGGTTAAATATGTTTCAACCGATTTTAGTATTTGAAAGTAAAGAGAAATATGAACTGTTCATGAATACTTGAGATATAGTAGGAAGCATGAGATATAGTAGGAAGCATGAGATATAGTAGGAAGCATGAAAACAATAGGAAAGTAGGATATACGAATATACACATATACAAGTCTATACTCATACGTGGTTACTTACACCACACTCGCAACATGTGCACGCGCGAATGGAAGGGTGATTACTGATATTATATTTCCAAAAACAAAGTTTCGTCTTCAGTTTTGGTGCGCAGTTCTTTTCTGTAAGAGATTTCTAATATAGACCCGGAATGTCCAATATGTGTAGGGCTGTGTCCCTTCTTGAGTTGTCTTTCGCTGTTACACCATGCCTGTTGAATTTTCAAGCTCCTATAAGTTAATCTTTGTGGCAAAGCTGGGGTGATAGACGAGCATTAGAAACCCCAGATAGGTTTCTCTGAGGAGTAGCTAACAAACCATGAAACAGTCCAATGGATAACTCTTCACTCTTTTCCCACACTTCAAGGGAAGTGTTTACATTCTTATATATATATA
>NC_068986.1:85385713-85386146 GCF_001194135.2 Octopus bimaculoides | reverse complement strand
GCTTGTGTATGTTAAAATATACATTAGGGAAATAACTTAAGTCTTAAAAGACATATCTCAAAAACAGATTATCACTTTAATGCCCATCTGTAGATACAGAAAGCATATGTAATAGATATGTAGCGTGGTGCTGCACTACAACCCTCTCTGTCTGTCAGTCTCTCTGTCTGTCTATCCCTCTTTCTGCCTGTACGAGCGTGTGTGTGTGTGTATAAGAATGCCTATATATGAATGTGTGTGGGGGGATTATGTGTCTCTGTGTGTGTGTTTCTGTGTTTGTAATTTATATGCTTTGTGTATATGTCTAAGTAGTATGCCGATTTAGAGCACTTTCACCATTTAGGCTACTTAATGTCATCCACATTCACGATATAATGGTCACTGGTTCTAGCTCAGAAATTCCATCACACATTATATATATATATATATATAT
>NC_068986.1:85383047-85385616 GCF_001194135.2 Octopus bimaculoides | reverse complement strand
TATATATATAGGGAGAGAGAGACAGAGAGAGAGAAAGAGAGATCGGGAGAGAGAGAGAAAGATAGATAGATAGATAGATATACATATGTAAGTATGTGCATAGATAGATGTATATATACATGTGTATATGTTGTGGGTATGATTTTTAAACTGCATCTGAGAATGGAACCTTCGTTCGGGAGGTGCGGATTTTGAGAGTTGACGAACCGCCTGTAAGGCACAATTGTTTTCAGTCTACTCTGACCCGGAGAACTAGCACCTGTTAGGATCCCTGCCATAGGTTTAACAGTATGGGAGCCACCGGTAGGGAAGGACACCCTAGTTCTCTTTAGAACTTGCTTTTAGCAGAAGGTAAACATATATGAAAAACCTTGAGTGCTGCTGGTTTCTGACCGTCCTAGCCTCTGTTGTGCCACTGGCGTTATAGGTGATTCCAGTGAACAGTGGGTTCATTTTATCCACTCAAAGTAAATTAACGCAGAGGAACTTCTTGACTTGGGAACGTTTAAGGGGTGGTCATACACTTAACAATAATAATAATAATAATAATAATAATAATAATAATAATAATAATAATGATAATAATAATATAATAATAACAATATTATAATATTATAATATAATATTATAATAATAATATTATTATAATAATATCATAATAATAATGATAATAATGTGGACCTGCCCCGTGATAAAAACTGGTGGGAACACAAACCACCTCCAGTGTTTGAAAATGATCACATCTCACTCCTCTGAAACTTCACCATTCAAACTTACGGAAAGATAGATGCGAATAAACCAGACATTATATTGAAAGACTTCAAACAAAAATCATGCCTCCTCACTGATATGACCGTCCCAATTGACATAAATGTATTTGTCAAGACTTACAAAAAACTGAGCAAGTAAAAGATCTTGAAATAGAACTTGGCAAATGTAGAACCTCAAGAGTAAAACAATACTTGTTGTCATAGGTGCCCCAGGAATGATAGCAAAAGGGGCTGATACCTACATAGCTCAGATACCAGAAAACCGCAAAATAGCATAAATTCAAAAGATATTGCTCATGCTAACTCCCCGTATTCTACGTAAAATACTGTCTATGTGATCTCAAATTTTAAAACAAATTTATAATAAAGTAGTTGTATGCTGTCAGCTTAATGCGACAGTCCCCTGAAGGGAATAATACTACTGTTGATTAGACCTAGTAGTATTATTCCCTTCAGGGGACTGACACATTAAGTTGACAGCATACAACTACTTCATCGTATCACTACTGCATAAATCTCTCTGAGAGATTTAGAAATGTATTATTTCTAAATTTATAATATCCTTATGTTTTCTTAAACATTCTCTAGAACAATACTATGTGCAAAACAAAATATATGACGCCCTAGGCATAACACCAACATGAACTTCTAACTTGTCTCTTGAGGTCTCTGGGTGAGACTTGGAGTCAACTTGTACAAATACAAAGCATATGTCAAACATACAACAACAATAACAACAGAGTTTTAGTTCAATCCCAAATTTTAAAAACATAATTATACACAACGCAAAACAACAACACGAAGCCGGTTGTTCCTGCAGGGATAAAGACTTGTGCCCGCTAAATGGAGCCTGTTTGACCGAGGCCATTATTTATTAAGCCACCGTAATTCCTACAAACGCTAATAACACAATCTCGTCAAAGAGATATGTAGATCTCACGGAGGAAATTTTCAAAGCAAGGTTCAACAATCATACCTTAAACTTCAGACACTGGGATAAACGAAAAACTACCAAATTATCCAATCAGTTATCCAATGGTTCTTAAAAGAACAAGGTATTGGCTATAGGATTTACTGTAGGATCCTGATCAAGTGTAAAACTTATACAAACGGTAGTGGCAAGTGCTGTTTTTGTAATATGGGAAGATGGCTCATCTGGAAAAGTTCTTTGGACACCGCTACATGTCTAAGTTCAAGAACTGAACTTTTGGGATCATGTCCACATATGACAAAATACCTGTTATGGTCCCCCCCCCCAACATCACTGATAGAATCCGCATTTTACTATGTTCCTGCACAAGCTTTCCATGTCTTATCAATTAAAAATTTTATATATATATTTATATTTTTTCTATTTTTTTCCTTTTTAATTGTGTGAATGTGTACGTGTGTGAGTATATGTATATGTATGTGTATATTAATTGTATATGTGTGCGCGTGTGTATATATGTGTATGCGTGTATGTATGTATGTATGTATATATGTATGCATGTATGTATGTATATATGTATATGACTGTAGGACTATGTTCGGTGCATAAGTGCGACTTTCATGCACATGTCCCCTTCGTTTATACGGATATGTATATGCTTGTATATGCGTGGGTATATGCGTGTGATAGGAGGATGTGTACGTATATGTATATACGTATATTTATGTGTATAAATGTCTAAATATATATGTATGCAAGTAGACACTTATGTGTATGTGAGGAGGAATTTTCGTGCACATACACACACACACACACACACACACACACACACACATACATATATATATATATATATATATATATATAT
>NC_068986.1:85381235-85382595 GCF_001194135.2 Octopus bimaculoides | reverse complement strand
ATATATATATATATATATATATATATATATATATATATATATATACAGTGCCTTGCAAAAGTCTACACTCCCTTTGAAAATTCATATATTTTGTATAATTTAACAAGGAATAACATATTTTTTTCAATTCCAATGATTGTTAAATAATAAGCAGATCCATAACACTTACCTTTGATATAAAAATGACATTTTAAATCTTTCACACTGATTCTTAAATTCATATAACTTAGAAAAATGTCTTTGGAAATGTCTACACTCCCTTTGGAATGTCTTCGACTAATACTTTGCGGATGATCCTACTGTGTCAATTACAGCCTGCAGACGCCTCGGTTAGCCTTCCACGAGCTTACTGCAGTGGTCTGCTGACAGTTTTCGCTATTCTTCATGGCAGAACTTCTCGAGCTGTGTCAGATTGGATGGGGAACTTCGGTGCACAGCCAGCTTTAGATCTCGCTATAGATTTTCTATAGGATTGAGGTCCGGAGACTGGCTGGGCCAAAACTGTAATATTCTAGCTAGCGAAACAAGCTTTATTGCTTTTTGACACATCTTTGTGGTCGTTATCTTGTTCGAACTTGAAATTGCGTCCCAAGCGCAGAGCTCTAACAGACTTCAGCAGGTTTGCCTCCAATATTTCTTGGTACTTGACACCGTCCATGATACCTTGGATGGTTATTAACTCTGCAGGCCCTGCAGCTGAAAAACAGTCCCAAAGCATGATCGAGCCACCGCCATGCTTCACAGAGGAGACGGCGTGACGTCGTTGGTGAGCAGTGCCTTTTTTCTGCCAAACGTAGCGTTTCGTATTTTTTCCAAATAACTCGACTTTTGTCTCATCTGACCACAAAATCTATAACTGTAAATATATAAATATAAAAATCCTCTCTTTACCTAATATCGAGGTTTCATTCTTTCGTTGTCACTATATATATATACATATATATATAGAGAGAGAGAGAGATATTAAATTCAAATTACGACAAACGTAAATAAGCAAACAAAGTTTGCTTTTAGAAGCGTTGAGACGTCTATTAGAAAGTTAAAGAAGTGATTTTAAATTCTCAATCGCAGAATAATGCTAATAATATAGCCTGAACAGGATAAACTATCCCTATTTTGCAGAGAAAAGTGTAGGTGGCTAGCTGTGGACGCGAACTCACGTCCCCGTGATTACATGTCACGATGCTTTGACCGATTAAGCTAAGCTACCCACTACAAATTCCTCTGCAAATTAAGATATATAAATTTCGCTTTATGAGACGCTCTCATATGTTAAATGTCCACAGCTAGCCACCTACACTTTTCTCTGCAAAATAGGGATAGTTTATCCTGTTCAGGCTATATTATTAGCATATACATA
>NC_068986.1:85372690-85373589 GCF_001194135.2 Octopus bimaculoides | reverse complement strand
ATATATATATATATATATACCGAGAGAGAGAAAAAAGCGAAAGAGATAGATAGATAGATAGATAGATAGATAGATAGATAGATAGATAGATAGATGGATATAGATATATCCACAGAGAGAAAAAGATAGTGAGGATTGTTATCATTCTTTTGGTGTAAACGTTGTGATTATTCTCATCTACCTTTTTATTTATGGCCATACAGCCAGATTGAACTTTGGTATTAAAGTACAGAAATACAACACTACACCATCTATAATATGAAAACAAAGACACAACTAGCTGGACAATAATATCCATCGATGCGTACCCATATACGAGACATAAACACACAGACGCACGTACGCATATACGTATGTGTGCGCATATGTTATGATCCTTACCTTATATGTGTATGTATTGCATGCCTGTATGGTTGCAATAATGACTATTAAATATTCATAAAACAGGACAACACACTGAAACACTTACACACAAACCACTGCTATGTGTTCAAGAGAAAGCAACACAGGTAACTATGTAGGTTATGCGTGTATGGAGAAGCAGTGAAGTAAATTTGTTTTCATCTTGATATGTGGCCTTGCGTGTTGTAACATTAACGTACACTTATACAGTTCAACAAGCTTATATGTGCGTGCATCCATCATATATATATATATATTCTTTTATTCTTTTATTATTTTATTTGTTCCAGTCATTTGACTGAGGACATGCTGGAGCCACTGCCTTTAGTCCAGCAAATCGACCCCAATACCTATTCTTTGTAAGCCTAGTACTTATTCTATCAGTTTCTTTTGCCGAACCGCTATGTTACCGGGAAGTAAACACACCAATATTGGTTGTCAAGCGATGGTAGGCAGGAGGACAAA
Source organism: Octopus bimaculoides (assembly GCF_001194135.2). Classification (NCBI taxonomy): domain Eukaryota; kingdom Metazoa; phylum Mollusca; class Cephalopoda; order Octopoda; family Octopodidae; genus Octopus; species Octopus bimaculoides. The sequence goes on along the minus strand of NC_068986.1, from coordinate 85,372,722 downwards.
CAAAGACGCACAAACATATACATATATATATA
>NC_068986.1:85371279-85372457 GCF_001194135.2 Octopus bimaculoides | reverse complement strand
ATACGACGGGCTTCTTTCAGTTTCCGTCTACCAAATCTACTCACAAGGCTTTGATCGTGGTCGGCCCGAGGCTATAGTAGAAGACACTTTCCCACAGTGCCACGCTACTTACCACACAGCCACTCCTGCACCTATATATATGCATGTGTGTGTGTGTGTGTGTGTGTGTGTGTGTGTGTGTGTGTGTGTACGGGTGAGTGGACAATCAAAAGAAAGAGGCACTCAACATATTTAGCTAGTTTTATATATATTGCTTGAAACAATGTGATACGGTCTTGTGCAACTTAAAGTTTCTGTAAGAAACTTACGAAACTGTAAACTGCATGGGTCCGAATGAAACTGATGCGTGTTCACGTGGCATATGAGATAAAAATTTGTCTCGTTGTTCTTTGAACACACCGACAGTTACAACTCGTAGATCCCTATGCCTTTTCGTAAGGTATTGAAATGTTGCGTGCCTTTGAACCTCATGATGTTACAGTTTCGGTTTCTCACTCTGGAGGAAGAGGATTGGATCTTTTCTACAATGCAATGGCGTTCACGTTGGTGATTAGTACAGATTTCAATCACAAAGTTGAATACTGGACCTGCAAAGATATTCCATATATATGCATCACTTCATATCACTGGCGTCTTCTCTCCAGGGAAGAGAGCAATAGCTCTTGTAGTCTCTCCCAGTAATCCATAGGTTGCACTGTGATTATGTTCTTGGTCTAGTGGCGCTGGATGTCTTCAAGTTCTGCTGTTAATATCATGCTTTTTGATGATCATAATTGGGAATAGTGAAATGGGCGACTGAGCATAAATGTTCTCCATATGAAGATTATTTCCTTTTTCCGGGTTCTGAATGATCTCAGAATCCAACCAGGCAGTCGCCTGCACATTGTTATCATTGGAAATATGCACACTGGACGATACCTCACAGCTCATGTGGATACCCAAGTCATGCACCGACACCAATTTTGAGATTGCAGTACCCTCTCGTCTTTTATATTCTAAATGCAATTTGCTTGTACGCCGGAGTGCCCAAAACTTTGCAGCATTCGACTACATACAGTTTTCTTCAGTTCATTTGCATCTTTTTCTGGTTTTGTGTTACCTTCGGGGTTCTTTGTCGCTTATGATACACCTGTGCCATCAGCAAAGCTATTCAGAGTCGCTCGTTTAAATATATATAT
>NC_068986.1:85362590-85367073 GCF_001194135.2 Octopus bimaculoides | reverse complement strand
TATATATATATATATATATATGTATATATACAGTAGCGGCCACAATGTAAGGATCAGTAATAACAAGTGTATTGAAATAGTTATTAACAAAAAGATTAACAACACGTTGAGCACGTTGAGACTAGATATTTTATACATATTTAGATATGTCTAATATCAATCTTTCATGAAAATTTCAAGTGAATGAAACAAATGTTTCGTAAGTTATGAGGAAATAAACAAACAATCTTCCAAATTGCAGCGGCCAGACGTTAAGTGTCACTTAGAAAAATGGACCACTAACCGCTGTATTTGTTGTTTAGAAGATTGTTAATGGGTTAACAGTTACTTTTTATGATTTCACATTATTGGAACATTCAACTGTCAACATGGTGGCTTGTGAGAGTTGACCGGTGTCCTGTGATATCAAAAAAAACTAAGGATTATGCGCCATCACCAAGAAAGTAAATCAAATTCTGTGATTGTAACTACTGTAGGAAGGTCTAGAGGTGTTGTGCAACGAATTGTATCTCGTTTTAAGTCATCAGGATCGACAGATGCTAAACCCCAAACCGGTAGACCTCGTAAAACTTGACCAAGGCAGGATCGTATAATGGTTAGAATGTCACTGAAGGATAAGTTTGAGAATGCTGCTAAGATATCCCGTCAGTTTACCTCTACTCCCGATGTCAACGTATCGCTCAAAACAGTTTCTCGGAGGTTACGAGGTTGTGGGTTACTTGCTCATGCACCAGCAAAGAAACTTCTGATCTCCAAGAAGAATCACCGCCCGTCTTCGTTTTGCTCACGAACATGTCATTTGGAGAAAAGAACAGTAGTCGCAGGTTCATTTTAGCGATGAATCGAAGTTTAATGCGATTGGTTCCGAAGAAGTGGCGAAAGGTTATCTCGTGCATATGTGAAGAAGACAGTGAAATATGGAGGAAGCAGTGTAATGGTATGGGGAGTGATCTCTGCTGCTGGTCCTGGTCCACTTATTTGCCTACAAGGGACTGTCAATGCTGAAATCTACAAGCAGATTCTTAGACAGCATGCCCTTCCACATCTCTGATCCTCGTCAGTTCAAACTCCTATCTTCGTGCAGGACAACGCTACTTGTCACACTGCGAAGAGAGTCAAGGACTTTTTGAGTGATGAAGGGGTTGATCTCATGGACTAGCCACCTCAAAGTCCCGATCTCAACCCTATAGAAAACGTTTGAAAATTATTGCATATGGGGCGCGAAGGAGAAATCCAAAGAACCAAAATGAACTCTGGGAATTATTTAAAAACGAATGAAACAATATTACCCCCATCGTTTTGCAAGAAATTAATTCAGTCCCGTGGTAACAGATGTCAGGAGATCATTGATAGTAAAAGGATGTTCACAAAATATTAATAGTAAGGGTTTCTTCTTTGTTCTTGTTCCATTTTTCATTGTTTTTGTATGTGACCCTAAAATGTTGGCCGTTGAAGTTTGGAAGATTTTTTGTTTATTTCCTCATAACATAAGAAATATTTAATTCATTCACTTGAAATTTTCACGAAAGAAGATAACAGAGATGTACTTGCATAGCATGTGACCTGACCTGTGATCGTGTATTGAAACAAAAAAAATTGCAGCGTGGAAGGTGTTTATAAGCCATTAAAAACACATAAAATCAGTTTCATTATGGACTCTTGCTTTACATAGTTTCAATCCCTCAATTTGTATATAGCTGTTGTTGACATCGTCGTCATCACTGCTGTTGATTAATGTGTCCTCGTTGCCATTTTGTCTAAAGCTGGAATACATTTGTATTTTTTTTTCTCTAGTTAAGATATTTTTCCTGCAAGGCCTGTATCATCAAATTTACCGTTATCTACAAGTTGCAGTACTTAATGCAGCAATTTACGCGTGTGCTTTTGTTACGACGTTCTCCTTGTTTATAAGATTATCATTTCTTGTGTCCCTTAGATACCAGATATATTTTGTCCATGGAGTGTTGTTGTCGGAGTTACCACGGCCTCTGGAATTGAAAGTTGTATGTGTTACGTATACCATTTTGGAAATGAATTTTCAGTAAGGCGATAGATGTTTATTTTTTATGCAGACACCGATTCATTAATTTCAATAAACTTATAATTAGTATTTCAGCTTTTCGTCACGTTTATAGAATGCAAACTAGAATCTGTAACAATGACGAAAGTGAAATTTAACTTGAAGTTTGTAGCTGTGAAAATTCAGTTGCTTCTCTTGAACGAATTCTCACCCTAACCACCACCTGTTTATCAGGTGGCACTCTGTATCGATCAGATTGGTTCAACCCAATTTTATTTGTTTTATTTCCTGTAAATACTTTACATATTTTTCTTGCAAAACTACAACTATTTTCGCTCTTTTCACTTTTTTAATCTATATTACACATACGTAATAACTCTAACCAATTATATTGGCATTCTACATAAATACGTCTCCATATAACAATGTCCTTACTCCCACTGATTCCTGGTCGTCAGGATTTTCACTTCTGTTACGAATTATGTTTGTACTAATGCTTCATTGTTCTAGTCTTTTCCCTCATTTTCCTACAAATAACCCAGTCAAGTGGAACCAATATTATCTTTAAACATAACCACCAGTTTTTAATGAAAGGTATCTCTGCCTCTTAGTAGTGATTCCATTAGATGAATATGGTCTTTGAGACTTAAGGTTCTTTATCTTCATAACCTTTAATCTCAAAGGCCATATTCGTCTAGCTGTAGATAGATACCACGCAGTTAAATTATATCTATTGTTCACTGTTGCCATCTTAAGTCGCATAATTTAATTTTTGTCGACCAGGAATTTTTAATCTTCGTGATCGAATATTACTTATTAAGTGCTGAATTCGGGAATTCAGTAATTAAAGCGTTAAAATATAAACGGTGAAGTTGCCTACTTATTATATTACGAAAGAGTTAGTTAAGTTACGATTTCATATTCATCCAATTGATTAGAGGTAGGTCGAAAGGTATTTCCCATCAAATTTCGGACCAAATACGTGACTTGTGACTTCAAATAAATAACTATACCAGCTGAATAACAAAATGGCTCCAGTATTGTTTATAATATATTTGTCATCAACTGAGGAAATAAGAAGAAAGAAGTTCCCTTCGTCCTATAGAGCGATATGGATAATTTATATCAAACTTCAACAGGTTTTTTATAAAATAAAAGAAGACATTCCTAAAAACTTCGGACTATAATACGATTGAAATAATTATCAGAATCACTACATACATGTTGCAATTGACCTTTCCATATAGCTTCTGAAATCATGTTTTGCAAAGTCTTAATAACCATATGGATACACAGTTCCAAACATGAGCCGTTCTTGATTGCCAATAGTAACGTCTAACAAAATCTCATATTTCATTTTCTTTCACATCTTGTGTCTGAAGGGAGGAACATTGCCCTGGGCCCTTGCAAGCTTTCGACTGGATTTAACTGAGAGCATAAAGGTCTGTAACTAAATATCACTAGGCAATTTGTACGGTACTCTACCGATTCTACCAATTAATTACAATAGTTCCAAAAGAAGACATTATATGGCATAGAATCAATTTCAGAATTGTGTTGTTTACATCATTTCAGTAAAATGTTTTTGAGAGAATTCCAAGAAAAGCAGAATACGTTATTCCGTAAAAAAAAATATATATAAATAAATGAAAATTTAAAAAAAAAACAGAAAATCACCGAATTTAGGTATTTAGGTGTTCTGAAAGAAGCTATTTGAATTTACTACTTCAAAAATATAACCAAATTCTGAATATTTGATCAGCCTGATCTCACTTTGAGTGCAAAATTCCTGATTTTGCCAGATCTTTGATACAGTTGACGATGACAATAGCGTAAACAGAGAGAGGTCGATATAAAAACTTTCAATTTAGATTTTTGTGCATTTATGCGATGAAGATATCGATAAAGATAGATCTTGAATATTTGAAAGTCGATACTTGCACAAACTTTGCAAAAATATCTACTGTAACCAGTTGCTTGGCCCAACATATTGTACTTGGAGAGGAACAAAGACTCATTATGCTATTAGATATATATAATCAACCATGTTCGGAAGGTATACAAACAAAACAGGAGTAATTGGAAATTAGGAACTTGATTCCATCTAAAACAAGGCAACAAAAGAATATTTACTTCAATTATTACGTTCTACGCCGTCTATTAATGGCAGATTAATTCACCAGCAACGACCAACAACGAAATGTTCTCATTTGTGCAAAACCAACCTGCAAGCAATTCAGAACTAGTAGTTGTGTCTTAATCTGAAAGCTGCCGTATTCTAAGATTTAACCCAACTAAAAATAAAGATATAGTGAAAAGGCAACAAGTAAAGATAGAACAAGTGCCGCAGAATCGGTGCATTCAGAAAATTTCTCTTATGATCTCTTGCACAAAGATTCTTTCCCCCTTTTATTCTTTCTTTCTTTCTTTCTTTCTTTCTTTCTTTCTTTCTTTCTTTCTTTC
>NC_068986.1:85360288-85362038 GCF_001194135.2 Octopus bimaculoides | reverse complement strand
TATATATATACAAACAAATAGATTTATACACAGATATGCACATAACACACACACATATATAATATACATATATGTGTATGTTCACATGTGTATTGATAACTGCACACATACATGCATACGGACATACATACATAGAAACGTACATACATGCATGTATTCATACACGCATACATGCATACATACATGCATATATGCATACATGCATGCATATTTACATACATACATACATACATACATACATACATACATACATACATACATACATACATACATACGTAGGCTTGTGTTGTCAGTGATGGTCTGACATTTGTTACTAAATGCCCAACTCTACACATTTCCATTAGATCTATTGAAATATGTTTCGACATCATTCTTGTATCCAGATACGTTTGCTATTTCAGCTGGACTCGCGGCCAGTTCCCCACCACCCTTGACATTTTCTGACTATTACTTGCTTCTTTAGAAAGTTCTTCAAGACGCAGGTCATTTGGTGCTAAACATGCTCTCTCTTTCCTCTTACCCTCACCCTTTCATTCCCCTCAACCTACCATACACCCTTGTTACATACTCACGCACCCAAGTCGCACGGTACTCTCCACTTAGCTTGATCGCTGCTGACATTCTTCTTCTTCTTCTTCTTCTTCTTCTTCTTGATTCTTTTTCTTTCTTTCTTCTTTCTTTCTTTCTTCATTCTTTCTTTCTTTCTTCTTTATTTCCTCTTCTTTTTCTTGTTTATCTTGTTTTTCTTCTGTTTTTCCTCTTGTAGCCTTCTTCTTTATCTCCTCCACCTCCTCCACTTCTCCCTCCTCCTCATCCTCCTCCTCCTACTACTACTATTACTACTACTACTACATTTGCTATTATTTTCTCTCACCTCTCATTGCTTTTGTCATCATCTCACCTTCCAATGTAATCGTTTTCACCATCACCACTAGTACCATCACCACCACCACCACCACCACCACTACTACTACTACTACTACTACCACCAACATCACCATCATCATCATCACCATATTCACCATCATCATTAACGTCACTACAACTAACACTAATACCATTAAAATACTACCACTGCTACCGTCGACACTGTTATTTGTAGTAGTTTGTACTATTGCAATAATAAACGATTTTGAAGAAGTAGTAGTAGTAGTAGTAGTAGTAGTAGTAGTAGTAGTAGTAGTAGTAGTAGTAGTTGTTGTTGTTGTTGTTGTAGCTCTCCAGAATTAATGCCGTTCTTTCACAAATAAAAATGAAAGTGAACCAAATGTATTCCAGCTTTAGACAAAATGGCAACGAGGACACATTAATCAACAACAACGACGACGACGACGACGACGACGATATCAACAACAGCTACATCAGCACCACAACGATAACAACAACTGCAGCATCAGTAGCAGCAGCATCAGCAGCAGCAACAACTGCAATAACAACAATGACACAAACAACTACAGCACAACAATAGCAACATCGACAATAAAAACTGCAGCATAACAGCAACATTTAGGCAATTCTTTTATTCCTTTACTGTCTGTTTGAGTATGGCCATGCTGGAGCACCACCTTGTTTAGTTGAAGCTATTGTCCCTTGGAGTTATTCTTTGTAAGCCTGGTACTTATTCTATAGGTTTCTTATGCCGAACCGCTGGATTACGGGGACATAAAGACATCAACATCGGTTGTCAGGTGATGGGGGAAGGAGCAAATACAGACTCAGACACACAAATATATCCATACCTACATATATA
>NC_068986.1:85355690-85359317 GCF_001194135.2 Octopus bimaculoides | reverse complement strand
ATATATATATATATATATATATATATATACGACAAGCTTCTTTCAGTTTCTGTCTACTAAATCCACTCACACAATTTTGGTCGGCCCGAGACTATAGTACAAGACACTTGCCCAAGGTGTCAGAGAGTGGGACTGAACCCCGAGCCCTGTGGTTTGGAAGCAAGCTTCTTACTACACAACAAAGCCTGCAATACTGACTTCTACATTAAATCACTGACATAAGCTCCAAATTTCGCACCCCCCCCCCACACTGGTATGTGCTCTCCTCACTCTGTTTTTGTGCTACAACAATAATGTTCTTCAGAGCTAAGTAGATTTCTTCTTTTACTACTTGGGTATCCCCAATTCACTTATTTCTCCAGTTCTCTTCAATCTTGGTGCGTCCAACTCTTACACCGGTTCTGCACTATATCACTACGCTCATTTCCTCTTCCGCAAATCATTGGCCCTTTGCAATCCTTTCCCTATTCCTTTCTTTTTAGCAGATGTTGACCTTTATCAGTTCAAGGAGAACATTACTAACAACGCGTTCGCCTTATCTCAGAGGATCTGCAAGGGCCATAGGCACTTCTCTTCCCTTCAGCCTGAGCCTGAGTTGCCATTTTCCCTACAAAACCCTCAAGCACATCCCATCATCGCACGCTGCTCACAGATCACATCCATGAACCATCTACACAGTCACTCAAAGACAGTAAAAATGTAAAGTGAACCTATATTTGAGAAGTGCATAATGTATACTGCAGCAAAGACTAACCTTTATCGACCTTGGTATTTTACATACACACCAACATCTACATTTAGAATATTCCTGACACTACTACAACGCAATCCTAAGCTCGCTATCAATTTCTTTCAAGTAAGCCAAACACGTACGCACATACAAAACCATCAATAGCCTCAGTAACCTCTTGAACTAAGCTGGTATTCACCGGAGGTGATTGCAGAAAAACATTCCCAACACTCTGACCACACTTACTAAATTGCCAGCACCAGTGTGGTCACTTCCAGAATTCGCATTTTCAGAGAAACAGACTCGAGAGAGGAGAGAGCACACTGACACCTGATTACAGCTCTGCACTTTATATGATTAACTTCACTACTTCTCAGAATGAATAGTATGGTCCTCTAATAGGAGGCGGTATTGTTTATCTGGAGCAGTAAGATTGTGGATCTTGCCTACTCCTTCGGATGACTATCTCCGTGTTGTTTTGCAGCGAAATGCACACAATGAAAATAACTTTATACAAATACTTATATGTGTATTGTAAGCATTTCATTCCCCCCCCCCGCCCCACATCCACTTTCTGCTTTACGTGACTTGGCAAGAAGTAAATGCGTGATTTATTCAGAATAAAATTTTAAAGATATAATTATCTAAATTCTTTTAGTAACATTCACCACATAACTTTTGCTAGTCATCAAGTGCATCGAAATACCATTGATTGTATCGTGATATTTGTTCCTTCTCATTACGTTCTTAATTCAACTCCTGCTCATGTCAACATTGCCTTTCATCCTATTGGGGTCGATTAAGAAATACGAATCATCATCTAGGCAATGGATTGGCAAAACCATAAGGGCAATGGACCAGATGCCTCTCAGTTATTTCTGGCTCTTTGTGTCCGGAATTCAAATGTCACCATAGCTTACTTAGGTGGTAGACTTAATCGCTCGCCTGATTAAACACCACTCTCTGGCACTATGGTTATCTTTAACAAATTCCGCTCTGTTGCAATCATTCGGATTACGTTTATGGTTTGCAAATATTTTCCTCTTTCTTTCCTATCAATCTTATTAATGGTTCTGTAATGGGTCGTGGGCTTTGCTTTCCGTTTTGACAATAAAAATATTATTATTATTATTATTATTATTATTATTATTATTATTATTATTATTATTATTATTATTACAATAAATGAAGTACAGTGAATTGAATCAAACCCGTTGTACATAGTTTTGTATTCTAGACCCTTCTATAACTTTTCACACAAAGTACGCTTGCTTTCTGAGAACATTGTTGAATTACATAGTTCTACTTCGGATTAGATTTAGCACCTTAGTAGTAATAGTAGCTGGCTGTTATTGTTTTTTTCTTATTTTGCTATTATGATTGTTATTCTTGTTGCAGCTGTACTGTTCACTCTTTTGTGTTTATCGCTTTTACTAATGATTTATGTTCGATACTTTATAGGTGTTCGTTTACAGAGTTTAAATAGCTGGGACCTAACTTTCTATATAACTGTTTCATGGATTTAGACTATTAGGCTAGACATATTATAATTACAATAATTATTGTTATTTCTAACACTACTGGTATTATTATTACTGATGCTGTCAGTGATATTATTACATCTTATTACACCTAACAGTTGACGATAGTGATGGTAATGCTAACGCTATTGGTAGTTCAGCAATATTTATAGTTCCTTCTTTCACTGTTTCTTTGCACTAGTTATTCTCACCTTGTCATATATGAATCAACACCTCTGTATTCTACAATACACAGCAGAAGAAAATACAAGAAGGGTTCCTATACATCTCTCTCCTCTTACTTGTCTTTCGCTTTTTCATTTCTTTATCTCTCTCTTTCTCTCTTTATCTCCTCCTCTCTCACTCACTTTATCTTTCTCTCTCTCCCATCACGTGTCGACACATGGGTTTATTCATTCTTAATTTTGTTCTACATTTTACTTACATATATTTTTCTCCACCCACCCCATTTTGACCTTTTTTGTTGCTATTATATTCGAGACATTTTCTTCCTATTTTAGTCCATAACCCCACCATCTTTCTTTTAGTTTCATTTATCACGTTTGTCGTCATATTCACCAGTAAACTGATGCCTTTCATTTCAACTGAATTGTTTCTCATTCAATAATTTCTAACTTGCCTTGTTCTTTGCAATTTCTTCTGCTTCAATGTGATGTTTATTGTCAACACTGGACATGTGACTTCCGCTATTTACTTGCCAGATCAACGCTTTACGACTTAACATTGACAGAAACTCACATGGCGTCCGCAAAAATCACACGCATGTACACATCACGTACACACACAGCCATGAACACAAACATGTGGACACCAGATAACACAAGACACACACACACGCACACACACACACACAAACACATACACACACACACATACACACACACACACACACACACACACACACACACACAAAACATACTTATACATATACATGCATAGACATACACAAACAACGTGTGCCATTCTCCAGCTGCATGTCAAGTGCCAGTCTTTTACATCGTTAGTGAGAATACTTTGGATGTGTTTGCATTCCATATCTGCATGGTCATGAGTGTAACTGGTTACTGGTTCATTTGTTACTAATATTCAGCTGACAAAACAGCAACAATAACAACAACAACGACAACAGCAATAACAACATTAACAAAAACGTTGAGAAAAAACGACGAAGGGAACAACAATAAAATTAATGCTACTACTACAGAAGTAATCATTTCTAGAATATAAACTGTCTTTCACACACACATATATATATACACACTTCTATATGCATACAATATGTGTGTGTACGTGTGAGTGTGTATATATATTTATATGTATATATATTTATATATATATATATATATATATATATAT
>NC_068986.1:85354032-85354796 GCF_001194135.2 Octopus bimaculoides | reverse complement strand
GTATTAAGTCTACAATTGGTTTCATGTTAAGAAAATATCTTAATATCTTAACAATTTTTCAAAGCGATCACATAGATTTATCGTATTCGTCTCCATTTTGGATGAAAAAACAAAATCTCTCTTTTATCTCTTTTACATGTTTCAGTCATTTGACTGCAACCATGTTCGGACACTGCCTTTATGATTTAGTCGAATAAATCGACCCCCAATTCTTATCTTCTTTTTGCTTTTGTTTGAAGTACTTCCTGAAAGTTACGGGGACGTAAATACACCAAGATTGATTGTCAAGCGGTAGCGGAGGAAAAAACAAGCACAAAGATGCACACTTACATGCATATAGATAGATAGATAGATAGATAGATAGATAGATAGATAGATAGATAGATAAACAAACACAGGGTTTCTCCGATTTCCATCTACCAAATCCAGTAACAAGGCTTTGGGCCGAGCCCAAAGTAGAAGACACTTGCATGGCTGTGTAGAAAGAATATATATATTTATCATTTGTTTTTTTTTATGCACCCTTTTAAAGCCTAGCCAGGCTCATGGGCCCAGTTTCCCGGTTTCTATGGCGTATGCGTTCCCCCCAGCTGGACGGGACGCCACCCTATCGCAGCGTTACTCAAGAAACAGGAAGAAAGAGTGAGAGAAAGTTGGGGTGAAAGAGTACAACAGGGGTCGCCACCACCCCCTGCCTGAGCCACGTGGAGCTTTAGGTGTTTTCGCTCAATAAACACACACAACGCCCGGCCTAGGAATGGAAA
>NC_068986.1:85352376-85353521 GCF_001194135.2 Octopus bimaculoides | reverse complement strand
TATATATATATATATATATGGTTGTCACAAACGCATTTCCACGGGACTAAAGGTTTAGGGCAATCTGTATTTACTACACCATATGTGAAGGATGCAGCAGGTAAATGGTTTACATTACACGGGAGTCGAGTCCGGATGCTCACTGATCTTGAGACTTATTATTATCATCATTTTGCTTCTTTTTTTTCTGGTAGCATATGAATAAATAAATAAATAAATAAATAAATAAATAAAATAAAATAAACAAAAAAAGGCACGTTTTAACATTTGTCTTTCACCGATGCGTTTCACTTTGATAGGATTCTTCTCGAGCAAGGATGTCTAAAACGATGAGAATATTTTCGTTTATATTATAATTCATTTCCAAAAATATAAAAGTCAGTATAAGAGTCAATATAAAAGTCAATATAAAAGTGAATGGGTGGTATTTATTCTTTATATAAAAGATGTTCTTCTTAAGATCTGTTTCATAACTACCAGTACCATCTCCCGGTGCTCTCATTTCTCCATTCCTCTATAACCACCTTAGTGAGAAAGGATCTTTAAATTAAAACATACGCTCGCGCGCAAATGCACGGATGTATCTCTGTGTATACATATATCTACATATGTATAAATATATGTATGCACTTATCTATTTATCGATCTATGTATCTATCTATCCACCTAGCACCTCTGCGATCGGTACATCATTTGTACAATGTGGAAAATATACTGCCAGCATTGCCCAAACGACCTGATCATTAGTTTCAAGGTTCATCCAAGGCTGGGACCACGGGCTTTCGTCCCCTGTCCAATTCAGAATCACAACATATAGGTACACTGCGGCATAATTTCTTTTCCTCAACAGGGCCTGAACTGTTTAACATTGTCCCAAAACAGATAAAAGAGGAAAAGTATCCTGTCAGCTTTAAACGGGGTCTAGACAGATTTCTTCAAGGATAAGCCACCCTTACCTGGATACAACTCACTCAATGAGAACTCACTACTTGAATGGACCATAAACAAAACTTCACTTAAAAAGGATTTAGATAATTCTATCAGGTGGTGCTATTAAGTTAGACATGGCCTGGACCAATCTTTGGTCGAAACATATCTAAGTTTATCTAAGTTTATACATATATATATAAACGCCTAGTTAGAAT
>NC_068986.1:85349071-85349819 GCF_001194135.2 Octopus bimaculoides | reverse complement strand
TATTCCCTGCTGAGGTTACCATGGTCTTTTCCGTAGGCTTTTCTCTCCATGGATAAACCTAATGTTACCCCATTTTACACAATTGACATTTTCTGTGATATACGATACCCCCCCACACTTTTGTTTTTGCCCCTACCGATCCCTTTTGATCGGATTTTTATTTTATTTTTTTTATTTTATTTTATTTTTTTTTAAAGAAAAGCTCTACAGTTGTATTTGTCCCCTCTGTGTGCAGCCCTGTGTGGCTAATAAAAGAAAGTTATCTATTTATCTATCTATCTATGGATAGATAGAGATTTATAGATACGGAGATAGTTACATAGATATATGGGTATAGGTATATATCTATATATCTGTACACAGTTTCATATGCACACACATACCACACACACACACATACATACACACACACACTCACACACACATATATATATATATACACACATATACACATATATGTGTGCATACTTAACTACATACATGCATGCATACATGCATACATACATACATACATACATATATACATACATATATACATACATACATACACACATATATATATTTATCGCAACTGTCCGACGAACTCTGAGCAATTTTGCAACTTTAATAAAAAATATATCACTCTACCTTTGGTAGTCGAACACTATTTTAACACCTTCTTTTGCAATTATCTGCTCATGTGTATGTATGTGTTTATATCTATCTCTCTCTCTATATATATATATATATATATATATATATATATATA
>NC_068986.1:85345113-85346151 GCF_001194135.2 Octopus bimaculoides | reverse complement strand
ATATATATATATATATATATATATATATATACGTCGTATATATATATACATATATATATATATGTATATATGTATATATGTATATATGTGCGTGTGTGTGTGTGTATGTATGTATATATATATATATATATATATCATACCATTTTGTATATCTTACTTAAAGTAAAATATCTCGAAACAGCAGTGTTCGTCTTCAGAATGATTCTTGTTACAGACATACAGAAATACCAGTAGCAGATGGAAAGCAGCCTGCAGTGGTGGGGAAGTTGCTAAATCATGATTTCTGTATCTGTGCACTTCATCAAAGACAGGGATTCGCTATCAACCGCATACCTAGACAAATTTTGTCTCTACTTATGTAGAAAAACAATGATTAGAAATGCCCGATCTCGCAAATGGCTGCTGAGCTGGGTAAAAATTCATTTTGAGCGACGGAAGCAGTATTGTTTCAGCGTAGCAATCTGTATATCGTAGTTAACACGGATATAGCATCGTCTTGTGAAAGCTTCTGATAGAGATGAGATGTACAGTGGTAAAGGCGCAGACATACGTACAGCAGTGGTTTTGGAAATGCTTAATCATGATTTCTGTATCTATGCACATGTGTTTATTTTTATGTTCAGAAGAAAAGAACACTCAATACATAATGAAAAACTTGTATTCATTGAGAAGTATTTTGTGAACCTCTCCTGTGTTACACGAAGTTTCAGCCATACAAATTATCCGTGATTAAATATGTAGCGAATAGATCTACCAGTTCTCAATAATGAAGATGACGCACGTGGCCGAATATACCGTATGCCAGTGATATAGTTAAGTAGATCTAGGATGTACGGGAAACCATCCAATCTATAGCTGAGGTTATCAGAACAAATATACCCCGTTTGGCTCAGACAGCTATTGATTTGAACCAAAAGGCATATAAGATTCGATTATCTGGAAGCTGTCGAGCAAAAACCTTATATATAGAAGGATATGTACACACACACACACACACACACACACACACACACACACACACACACACACACACACACA
>NC_068986.1:85341707-85343680 GCF_001194135.2 Octopus bimaculoides | reverse complement strand
ATATATATATATATATATAGATGCATACATACGTACATACGGTACATATACAGATGTAACGTATAATCAAAATATATATTCACACACACGCACAAGCACACACATACACGCACAGGCACACTCATCCACTCACACGCACGCATACGCACAGCAACAGGCGTGTGGTGTAGGCATGAAAGCATTTGTACCTAATCAGTTGGTTTGTATAAACCGTGACAATATGGAGAAGTAAAATTAGTTGATAAATCATTTATCAAGCTACCAGTCACAGTATGACCTATAGAAATGTATATTGATGTGCCCGCACTCTCAACTAAGTCGTAATTGTCATCCACCCCGTAATTCCAATCGCTCACCCGGAACACAATATGTGATGTTCCTCTGAGGTTACTCAGTACTCGATTATCACAACAGGTGCTCTGACATAAATCACGAAGGCTGCTCTGCTACATTTATACTTGATTTTTAAAATTTTCTTCTTTATTTTACTTTTATTTTCGCATTTTACCTCTTTATTATCACTATTATTATTATTATCATCATCATCATTATCATCGTCATTATTATTATTATTATTATTATTATTATTATTATTATTATTTTGGTAACCCTTTCTTTTATTGTTTTTCTTCTTCATCTCGTCGTTAGAGCAGTTGCTGTTTTTCTCTTTGTTGTTGTCTCCTTTGTTTTTGTTGCAGTTGTTGTTCCACATTTTGCTGTTGTTATTATTCTTGTTCTTGTTCTTGTTCTTACTTCATTATGTGGGTCTTATTTTGTTGTTTACTTGTTTGTTTGCTTTTTTTTGTTCTTTTTTGTATTTATTTTGGCTGTTGTTTTGGTGTCTTCACACGAAGACAGTGCAGTGTTTACTGAATCTGTTTGAAAGTAAATTGTACGTGCCATGCGGCCATTGGCAGATGGTATGTACGGCAGAACTAAGAGGTGAGTGCAATTAATAGATAGGCCACCATCACCACCACCAGCACCGTCACTCCCATCACCAATAACAAAAAAAAAATAGTAATAACTGTTGAAAAAGGACGTAGCAAAAATATAAAGACAAAGAGGAAATACTCTTGTCTATAAATATCCCATTTGTAACTCACGCATAAAGTCAAGCACATATGTATATCTGTATGCACTTACGTGTATACGGATACACTTGGTAAGAGACAGGGACACCCATACTTGAAAAATAGATATACATGTTTACGGTATCGCAAATAAAGATATGTGTGTGCGTATGCGTTTCTGTGTATGTATGTGTGTGTGTGTGTCTCTCTCTCTCTCTATCTCTTCTCTATCTCCCTCTATCTATCTATCTGTATACATACATACATATGTATATATGAATATACGATAGATCATCCTCACCGCCGGAGACGACGTTATAGGAGTTCAGTTTTTACCGAACGACCTGCACAAATAATTTGTTTATAGTGATCAAATGTTCGTGCCCCACAGTAGTTCACTCTCTCCATCAAATCGATGTTGTTTGAATAGTTGCAGGGTGTACCATGTATCATGTGTCGAAGTGATCGAAGTGATATGAAGAGTTTTGTTTAAGAACACAAAGCACCAACCGGTCTAGGAACTGAAATCGCGATCTAGCGATCATGAATGCGAAAACCTAATCACTAAGCAATGCTCCCCTTCCGGTCATAATGTCTTACGTTTAAGATGATTCCCATGCTTTCCCTGATGAGAAGGTTACAATTTTAATATCAAAGATCCCTATGGATCACACAGGTTGTAATCCTTTGAAACATATGTAGGAATAAGGTATGCAATTATAACATGCGTTTTCTCCAATCCTTAAATTCTTAAATATACTCAAATAACCAAAATTTCAAGGAGTTCCTGCCTTAAAAACAGGAACTAAACCACAGTTATTTTGTGTTCTTTGCTACATTGGTTTCTATTACCCCATTTATTCTATCAGAAGAATTTTTATTCATTAAGATAGAAGAAAT
>NC_068986.1:85337135-85339635 GCF_001194135.2 Octopus bimaculoides | reverse complement strand
CACAGTTCATCCAAGTGTCTTTCACGTAGGATCCGTCACCTGGTTTCATTCAGAAATATTGGTCCATCCAAAAAAATTGTTGACATGACATTTTCTCAAGAAGCCGGAGAATACAGTGTGAGTGAATGAGGTAACCTTGAGATAGAGTGTTGGCCCAGAGCCCTACACTCTAGCTCATGTGCTATTATATATATACAAGAAGGTACTGAAAATTTCCTGGCTTTGGTAAAAGAAAATACAGGAGGATCAGTTAATTATGATTTTATTCACCACATTGCCCTCTTAAATTCACAAACTTATTGTAGCCATCCGTCAGTTTCTCCAGGCCCTCTAAAAGCACTCGAAATGTTGGGTCTCCAGCCAGGCCTTTCGCAATAATCTTAAAGCTAGGAACTTTTCAGCGCCCCCTAGTGTGCGTGTGTGTGTGAGTGTGTGTGTGTGGGGGGGGGGTGTTTGTGTGTGTGTGCGTGCGTGCGTCAGTGTTCGTGAGTGTGTGAGTGTATGTGTGTGCTTGTGTATGTGTGTTTTGTGTGCGCAGGTGAGGTATAAAATCTCAAAAAGAGAATAGCAAATATCATTGTAGAAGATATGTTGGAAATGTTGAATGAATAAATTCTGAATCAAAAGAGGAACTCTAATCTTTGTGATGAAATTTTCTTCAATGTTAAAGATATACGTTCTCCAGGAGAGATCATCAGTAAAAAATATGATAAAGCATTTTTAGTGTCAATGAGAATTGCAATTGTATACTGTTCAAATTTAGAGTACATATGGAGTGCAATAATATTCCTGTCATGCGTGCTGGGATTGTGGCTTTGCATGGTTGAAGGAGACAAGATTGTCATGCTTCTAGAAAGATATAGTTTTGAGGTCACCATTTATAGTGACACTGCAGATGTTTAGATTATACGTACACAGTGAAATGTTTAGACTATAAAGACTATACGTATATATATATGAATGAGTGGAGGCGCAATGACCCAGTGGTTAGGGAAGCGGACACGCGGTCATAGGATCACGGTTTCGATTCCCATACCGGGCGTTGTGAGTGTTTGTTGAGCGAAAACACCTAAAGCTCCACGAGGCTCCGACAGGGGATGGTGGCGAACCCTGCTGTACTCTTCCACCACAACTTTCTCACACACTTACTTCCTGTTTCTGTTGTGCTTGTAATTCATAGGGTCAGCCTTATCACACTGTGTCACGCTGAATATCCCCGAGAACTACGTTAAGGGTACACGTGTCTGTGGAGTGCTCAGCCGTTGATCGGATCAACTGGAACCCTCGACGTCGTAAACGACGGAGTGCCAACAACGTTGACAAGGTTTTACAAATACTGAAGGACAGTTGCAGACATCAACAACATTCCATATATTTTAGAGGCACAATATTGATATCCTCACTTTTCATAGAATGTGCAAATATCCACCCATCCATTCCTTTCCTACACTCACTATTCCTGGGAGGGGGTTGTGAGTGTAGAGTCCTAAGGTGCCCCCTCTATAGGGTCTTATCAGAATTAGCCATCATTAGACTTTCTAACTGGATTCCCAAGCGCCACTAAATGAGACAATGGATACTATCTAACCATCTCGTTCTTGGATTACTCCAAGGTATTTTATCCGTTGGTTCCTTCATGTTCTTTAAATCGAATTTCCGTATGTATTTTCAAAAACAATTGCATAAAATTTCGTTTGCTGGTGGAATGTATACATAGGCTCAGGCGTGGTTGTGTTGTAAGGAGTTTGCTTCCCAATCACATGGTTCCGGGATCAGTCCCAGTGTGTGGCACGTTGGGCAAGTGCTTTTAACTATAGCTTCGGACCGACCAAAGCCCTGTGCGTAGATTTACCTGACGGCAACTGAAAGAAGCCTGATATAAATGTGTGTGTTTGTTTGTTTGTCCCCCACCATTACTTGGCAACCGGTGTTGGTGTGTTTACATCCAACTTAACGGCAATTTAACGGCAACAGGTTGAGATAGGATAGGTATCAGGCTTAAAAAGAAAATAAGCACTGAGGTCGAATCATTCAGCTGAAAAATCTTTCAAGCATGGCCGCAGTCTAATAAAGGAAACAAGTAAACGCTAAAAGATGTCTTGGTTAAATCATACTTTGATGTGGGTCGCTTTTAATCCAACGTATACTTGACTACGATTTTTTTTTTCAACGGTTTGCATATTCATTTTAAATGTTCATTGACATTAAGGCAATTGTAATCTTCAAATAAATTTGCACTGGTCCTTGCATTTCGCTTTGCTTCTCAGCTGCCAGAAAATCCTTCTTTAACCCTACCCCTAACTGTGCATTTCTTCCCTCTTAGTTTTTCTTTCTCATTCTTTCTATTTCTATTTATACCTCTCCTTTCATGTAACTGAAGTAATTAGATATACCTACATAGAAACAAATACAAATTCACACACACACACATATATATGTATGTACGTATATGTGTGTGTATGTATATGTATATATATATATATATATATATATACATATA
>NC_068986.1:85328528-85336765 GCF_001194135.2 Octopus bimaculoides | reverse complement strand
TAAGGCAATTGTAATCTTCAAATAAATTTGCACTGGTCCTTGCATTTCGCTTTGCTTCTCAGCTGCCAGAAAATCCTTCTTTAACCCTACCCCTAACTGTGCATTTCTTCCCTCTTAGTTTTTCTTTCTCATTCTTTCTATTTCTATTTATACCTCTCCTTTCATGTAACTGAAGTAATTAGATATACCTACATAGAAACAAATACAAATTCACACACACACACATACATGCACACATACATATATATCTACATGTCTGTATGGAAGTGTGTATGTGTGTATATGTGCGTGTGTATGTTGTATGTATATTATCAATTTTCATTTTTTTTTAATACATTCTCAAGACGAAATTCGAAGCAATATATTTGCTTCGTTCTTAATTGAACCTCTGTTTGACTACCGAATTTCAACTCATAAGGTTTCGGATGATTTCTCTATTGATCTATTGATTTATTCCCAATGACTCAATCATACCTTTTCAACTTCATCTATCTTTAAATTTACTTCCATTTCTGGGTTACCGTAATCTCCCTACTCCTTCCCCTGGTTATTCTCCCTATCCAGCCATACACTTCCCTTGTTAGTCCACAATAATATAACTTCAACGTCAGAGTAGACATATTTCTAGTCTTAGATTAAACAATTTCCTGTTTCAGTGATACTGACAATTTGATTAGTTGAATTGACTGCAATATTTTAAATATCGATTAATACTCTAAGATTCAAACTATCCATACAAGAAGTAATTTATATTACCAATACTATAATGATCGACATATCAAAGCTATCAATTTCAATATATCAATGCTATAAGGTTTGGTAAATTAATATTATACAGTTCGATATATCAATAGTGGATAAAGGAATCTTACAGGTTCCTTTATTCACTTAGAGATTTGCAAAGGCACACGAATTTTCTAAATTTTATTTCTTAATTTTTATTAGTCGTTTTAAATTATTGTATTTCTGCCAAGCTGGGGCTCTGCTCTATATTCCCGGGACTGTCTTAACAACATTTAGTTCATTTTTATGTATATTCATATAGTTTTTGTTTGTGTTTATTTATTTTCCTCGCCTTTTTATAGGTTACTAATTATTTTCACACTGGTTGTTGTTGTTGCTGCTGCTGTTAATCTGGTTATTTTTAAATCAGAGAATGAAAGAAACAGTAGAGAGGAGGATTAATTTTTTTTTCGTTTTTAGCATTTAGTTACGTCCCTTTACATTACGAGTTGAAATCCTGCTAATATGCGGCTTTGATTTTCATACATACTTGTTTTGTACATACTTACGGCCAATAAAAATGCACCAATGAACTACTGTGAACGATTTGATCAAAACCACGATTGAACTGGTATATATTTATTTGACATTGAAAGAAGTTGTATCTCTATAGGAAATCAATATGTTATGATGCACAGTAAGGCAGCGACCTGGCAGAATCTTTACCGCACGGGACAAAATGTTTAGCGGTATTCCTTGCCGCTTTTTTTCTATTTGAAGTTCAAATGCTGCCAAAGTTGATTTTGCCTTTCATCCTTTCAGGGTTGATAAAATACGTACCAGTGAAGTACTGGGGTCGCTGAAATTGGCTTACCCTCCCCTTAAATTGCTGACAGTCCGCTTCACAGTTGTGTAGTTTCGGGTTCAATCTCTCAATCTGGCACCTCGGTCGAGTATCTTCATTTCGCCATGATAGATCGCTAGCCACTATATATTTTTCTATTTTCTCTCCCTGTTTATTTCTGTGTTCCTTTCTGTCGAAGAGCGTAGGCTCGATACGTAAAAGACATTCTCACTTCTCGAGCGTTAATCTAATACATCTGTTTGTTGTTTACACACCCGTCTTCGTCTTTTGTTTGTTTGTTTTTTTGTAAATTCTCACTATCTTCTACCATAGTCTAGGGACAATCAAATCCTTCTGAGCGGAATTTTACAGTTGGAATTTTTGTCAAAGAGACCTTGCCTGTTCTTCGATAGCAAACTTGCTCTGTCGATCGGCTTAACACCAGCACCTGACCCTTTCGTACCTTCAACAGAGTTCTCTCTGCTACTAGTTTTAGAACAAGATCTCGTATCTGTGAATAATTTTTAACTCCTCGTATCAATCAAAGTAGTCACAAAGATTCATTGGTGTTGCCTTCCTTCTTTTTGACATGATAATGATCCAGTAAAATGCTTGAAAGCTACAACTAACAATTTTCTCTATTTTAAAAATATAGTATTGTATTCCCAGTCATTCTTTAAATCATAAGGATAGCAAAAAAATAAAAAAAGAAAAGATGGAAAGAAAAGAAAAGAAAAAGTCATCATTACAGCCTGTTAACTTCATTTTGAAAAGCATTACGCTTTTGTCAGTGGAATATTGAGAGCACCATCAAACGTCTAAAATTGGATTCGTACAAGGAAACTTATTTCCGAACTGTTCCTGAAATATATTTATTCATTCGGATATTATTGAGTCGTGTGTACATATCTACTAATAAGTCACCCGATGAAGGTGAGTCTTCACTGGTCGAAGTCTCGTACCCAAGTCTGTGAGTTTCTGCAGCGTCATTCTGGCAACATGTTGCTTTGCATTCTCGTGGAGCAGATTTGGGCCATGCCAATTCACCAATGCAGATCTCATTTTTTGCAAGTGAACATGCATTTCAGCGAGCTGATTGCAGTAAACTCCGGCTGTAATGCTCTGATTAGTTTCCAGAAAGCTGTAATGGACAACACCAATTGCAGACCACCAGACAGTTACCATAATCTTTTGCTGATGCAACTTTGGCTTTCGGAAATGTTTGGGGAATTCATCACAATCAAGTCATTGACCTGATCGTGTACGGTTAATATAAAGGATCCACTTTTCGTCACAAGTGACTAGTCGGTCAAGAAAAAGATCATTGGCGTTTCACAGAAAGAGCATCGAGCACACTTCAAAACGCCGATTTTTTTTTTTTTTTTTTGATTTTCATTGAGCTTATGCGGTACCCATTTATCGAGCTTTTTCACCTTACCTTCTGTAGACTGCATAAGACTATTGCAATACCGACACCAAGCAAGTGCCTGAGGCATTTCTTTGATACTTTGACGTGGGTTTTGTTCAACAATTGCTTTCAATTGTTCACTGTGAAGACTGCATGACCTTCTTCATCTTCAAGGCTCTCATCACCACTACGGAATTTCTGAAACCACCTTCGTACTGTGCGATTACTTGTGGACCCTTCTCCCCATTCTCTGTTGATATTGGCAGCAGTTTGGGAGGCATTATGCCCAAGCTTGAACTCATTCAAGAAAAGTAAGCGAAGGTCCTTTTTTTTTGTCATGTTCATAATTAAGGGTGCCTATACTTCAAGGATGTTTTCTGTTTGAAATAAGTAGAACATTATTAAAAAGCATACATCAATTATTAAGTATGTCGAAATTTACCTAAAATATAATTAAAATACTATAATAAAATTGCATTTCAAAACACTTAGAGCGGCCATTATTTTCGGAACAACCTAATAATTGTAAATGTCTTCCATTTTAAACTTTGCAGAGTCGAATGTGGACAATGTTTTAAGTCTATGTAATGTGCTTGACTCAACATTTTAAATTGTTATCAAATAATATCCTTCAACTTCTGGAATATTTGGATCTTATTTGCATAAACAATTTTAAGATAACCTCAAAAAGGTAAAAAAGGAAGATCGATTACATCTAAAATGAAAAGTGGCTTTTGCACCACGCTATAGTTTTCTGTACTTATCTGATATCTCTACGAAATCTATGCAAGCAATCATGTATGTAAAATCGGTTAAACATGGAGTGGTAGTATCGGTTTCAAATTTTAGCACAAGAGCAGCAATTTCAGGGCAAACAGTAAGTTGATTACATCGACTCCAGTTCTCAACTGGCACGTATTACATCTATCCCGAAAGGATCAAAGGCAAAATCGACCTTGGTGGAATTTGAACTCAGAACATAAAGACAGACGAAATGTCGCTAAGCGGTTTGCCCGACGCGCTAACAAATGGTGTACTAATATGGATAAATTGATTCTGTTTATTTTACACTTCAATAACACAGTGAAAATAATTCGCAAATGTTCTTTGCTACAATTGTTCTTTTTGTTGTTGCTATTGTTATTTAACCTCACTTCGAACCTGATTTATCAGGCCTATGATCAAACATTTTAGTGTGTGCTATTCTATTTCTTATATTCAAACCACAATGTATCTACGACTGTGTTATCGAATGTGTCCTTTGATATTTACTAGACAACTGGATGTCATTTGATGGCGATTTAACTGTTATTTATACCAAGACAAGTAACCACATAGTAATTCATTGTCTGTCTGTGAATGTCAGAAGTTGACGTCTAAGAGAATTTCTTAAGGTTGTCTTCTAATATTGAAGACGATTAATAGTGGAGATGAAAGAGTTTACTTTATAATGCTTGCCAGTACATTTGTCACAAATATTTGATTCTCCATGATTAGTAACAAAACAGATAGTAACCGTTACACATATGAATACTATGACCTAGTGTCTGTATATAATTGGTTGTTGCACACTACAGAACAAATGTATCAGTGAATGAATGTACGGAAATAACTAATTTCGCTTGTTATGGATACAAGGATACGCCAATGTCAAGATACGAACTCAAGACCCTTACATCGACATAAGGTGACATTCTCCAGTCCGTGCTTTCTTCCTTAACTTTTCTCGAAGTCTTCACCAAAATAGTAGCATGGCATTCTAAAAAAGGGATTTGTCACGTGACATTGTGTAATTGTTACATTAATCTGTTGTAAATGAATCACCCCACTTAAATATTTATTGCAATGAAGCATTACTATCAGAGTCTCTATAATTAACACTTTGTAATTAAAACTACAATGCAATTATATAATTATAGAATTCTACATTATAACTCTGCATTTATAATTGAACTATTACAATCAATACATTTTAATTAAAACTTTTATAATTAAGATTTTATATAATCAATTAATGCGTGCTAATTAAAAAGTTTGCAATTAAAACAATATTCATTCCGCTCATATAATTTAAATCCGTGATGAATACATTATATCTTCACCTTGTGAGTGATGTAATAGTAAGTTGAGCTATGACCCTACTTTTCCCATTAATGGCTACAATCATTTAAAGTTACTTACATCGTTAATATCATATACATACATGATTGCTTGCATAGACTTCGTAGAGATATCAGTAGAAAGTCATATCACATTTACAAAAACTTTCTAAATTTGAAACATTCAACCAATATAACAAGCCAAAATATGTCCTTTTCTTTTCACTTGTTGGAAGATACACTCCCACTATTTGGCATAGTATTTTTGTTAATAATCATATATAAACATTATTCAGTATGTGATTTTGTAAGTACCTTATAATGCATATGTTACACTATCTGTCTAAGCTGTATAACCTTGACTGATTTTTCTCTAGTCTTAATTTCAAGATATCGCACTATTCAATGCTTATTCATGTAAATTAACTCCATATCTTTCACTTTATCTTCTAATACAATTGACTAGAATGTATACTTTGCTTATGAGATCTAATAAGACCGAAGCATTTTCAGATATGACACTTCAATGCTAAGGCTAGATTTATTCCTCCATTGCATTTCCCGTATTCTAGTTTAATTAACTGCCATAGAAGTCTCAATACAACCTCCCATACCCTTCTTAGCCAGAATTGTTAAATAATTCTAACGAATATTTCTCCTCGTTATAGATATAAATGAAATTACCTAAAATGTCTTGATTCAGCTAATTAAAAATGCTAGCACAGACTATACTATATGTTAGAATAACCCTGTTGATAGTATGTCTTCATAATATCCCTGTTGATAGTATGTCTTCATAATATCCTTGTTGATAGTATGTCTTCATAATATGTTATAAAATAGTTGTTTGTAAGTCTGTCAATGCTTATACACTGTATCCGATATAGACTATAACTAACTATATGCTATATACTTTAACTATAAGGAATTCAGTTTCACGTAGAAATGTATTTCCTACATTTTTAAAATATAGTTAATCACTCGGTGTTAAATTTTAAATTGATACTGAATATCAGTTAATTAGGTGTGTATGTTCTAGTTTTATTTTTCAAATTTCTCTCCAATAGATAACGAGCTGGTTTCTTGCCCAGGACAAAGCTTCTACATTAGAATTTACACATCAAGAACTAGATGGTCACAAATGTTATTTCTCTGGTGGGAGTTATTCAAGTTTATTTAATTCCGCTTCAAAATTAAAGCCGCTTACTGACAAAGTGCTTGTGTGTGTGTGTGTGTGTGTGTGTGTGTGTGTGTGTGTGTGTGTGTGTGTGTGTGTGTGTGTGTGTGTGTGTGTGTGTGTGTGTGTGTGTTTGCAAGCGTATGTATAAACACATGGGTTTCGTAGCACTTGAAAATCTGAATGTTTCGAATTAAGTGTCTATACATATACATGTGTTCATATGACAACATACGTATATATGCACTTACTACAGGCTAAACATCTGGAATACTTTATATAGTGAAGCAGTTCCATTAATGACCTATAGCTGTAACTTCCTAATTAACCATATCCTTCTGGTTTTGTGAATCTCGGTTTCTAAAAATTGCTGCTGCGGGAAATTAGTTACATAACCAAGTACGCCAATAATTAACAGACATAAATCCAATGTATAATCCATGTGTAGCATCTATAGCTTTCTTATTAATTATACAAAGACGCTTTCTTCTAACACTTCCCTTTAACATTATGCTAACATCGACTGACCAAATCATTTCTACTACAGTACACATGTTCTTTTCTCCATCGCATATTATTATGTTTGGGTTCTTACGCATACATTTTAATGAGTTCTTGATAAGGAAACTGCGCAAAAATTAGTTCATACTATCAGGGAATACACCCTCTATATAGTTATAGATTAAGATATTTTGGCAATTCTTTGTATGAAATGCTTAGCATAATATTTAGTTAGACCAAGACATCATGTCTCACAAACCGTAACATATATGAATATAAGTATTTACGTCTGTTTACATACATGCATATTTTGCATATACGTATGAATGTATTCTGTATATATACGGCATGTATCTATGTATGTAGGAATGTATATACAAGTATACTTGTATGCTTATATGTATATACGTATGTGCATAAATAGATAGATAGATAGATAGATAGATAGATAGATAGATAGATAGAAAGGTAGATAGATAGATACATACATACATGCATACATACACACATACATACATATACATATACAAACATATATATATATATATATATATATACATATATATATGTATATATATATGTATGTATCTATCTATCTCTCCTCTCTCTCTCTCTCTCTCTCTCTCTCTCCTCTCTCTCTCCTCTCTCTCTCCTCTCTCTCTCTCCTCTCTCTCTCTCTCTCTCTCTCTCTCTCCTCTCTCTCTCTCTCTATATATATATATACACGCACACACACGTACGTATGTATGTATATATATGTGTATGTATGTATGTATGTATGTATGTATGTATGTATGCATAATAACAGAATACGTTGGGTGATCTTTTTTCACTTTTAAGTATTAATCTGTTAGGAGCAATGCCTAAATCTAGCTTAGTTAAATATAGCAGTATGCATAATGCGTATCAACGGCGCATGGTCGTGTGTGTACGCGCACGCTTTTCCGTGTGCTGGGAATACATATTAATATAGAAAAAACACTACATTCGCTGGAGGCTAAGAGTCTAAGAGTCACGTTACAGAAAATATTAGCGATTAGTATACATGTAGAGGTATATAAAACTGGTATCAGTCACGGCTAGAAGCATCACAATTGGCTTCGTTTAAAGTCGCTGCCAAGAAGAGAGATACAAGTATTAAGATATGGAAAGTGACAGACATATATCATGGTGTTGACAACCGATCAAATTTGACACGAAACCTTTTATAAAGCTAACAACGCTAACAAACGTTGGACTAATTCATTCAAATGAACAACGTCCTGTCATTTAGTTGACAATTTACTTTCTTTTATTTCAAACTGACACTATCTTGCAGTTTCAATAGCTTCCTCGTATTGAGTTATATGTTGGTCTGAACATATTGTATCTAAACCCTTCTCTCTTTTTCTCTCTCCTTATCTCTCCACCTCTCTCTCTCTATCTCTCTCTCTCTCTCTCTCTCTCTCTCTCTCTCTCTCTCTCTCTCTCTCTCTCTCTCTCTCT
>NC_068986.1:85325930-85327975 GCF_001194135.2 Octopus bimaculoides | reverse complement strand
TATATATACACACACACACATAGTGTCTGCGTGAGAGAGGGAGCAATAAGTAGATACAAATGAATGCATACATACATACATACACGCACGTGCGCGCACACATACACACACACATACATAAATACGGCGGCGAGCTGGCAGAAACGTTAGCACGCCGGGCGAAATGCTTAGCGGTATTTCGTCTGCCGCTACGTTCTGAGTTCAAATTCCGCCGAGGTCGACTTTGCCTTTCATCCTTTCGGGGTCGATTAAATAAGTACCAGTTACTCACTGGGGTCGATGTAATCGACTTAATTCGTTTGTCTGACCTTGTTTGTCCCTTCTGTGTGTAGCCCCTTGTGGGCAGTAAAGAAATAACACATACATAAATACATATATTGGAATTAGTGGCCAGAGTATTCGCTTTCCGATCGCAAGGTCGTGAGTTCGATTCCCTGCAGAGCGTTGTGCCACTGAGCAAGACACCTTCACGTAACTCCATTCCACTCTCTGCAGCACAGAATTTTGTCAGTGAACAGGTCACGGTCTCAAAGCGACGAAAATATTTTGGCAAATTGAATTTAAATGTTGAAGTGAATCTAACGGTTTTTGTGTGTTTCTTAAATGGCTTATAAACAACTTCCACACTGCAATTATTATTCAGTAGTTTTATTTTTATAGCGTGCTTTCACTTCACTACCGAGCGCAGCTCTGTGTGCCTTGGGTATGTGCCGTGTTTTGCTGTGATGCTCTTATGGTTACTGTATTGAAAGTGTTTTGCGTAGGATGTGTGCAGTGCCCAGCAGTGCAATTTTCTGTATGTTATATATATTTGTAAGTCCTGGCGTTTTTGTTATGTACTTGTCTGAATATTTTTTTATCATACCTAAGGCGCCTACTATGATAGGAGTTGTTTCTGTTTTTAGATTCCACATTCGACTTACCTCTATTTCCAGGTCTTTGTATTTTGAAAGTTTCTCCATTTCTTTTAGGGAAACGTTGTCATCAGCTGGTATTGATACATCAATTAGAAAGCATTTTTCTCCTTCATGATCTCTGACAACTATATCTGGTCTATTGGCCTTAATTTCTCTATCTGTGTGTATTGGCATATCCCAGAGTATGGTTGCTTTCTCGTTTTCTGTGACCTTTTCTGGCGTGTGTTTATACCATCTTTTTTCTGTTGTTATTCCATAGTGTTGGCATAGCTTCCAGTGTCAATGCCTTTGACTTCCAGGGTCAATGTCATCGACTTGCCCCTTCCCCCAAAATTTCATGCTTTGTGCCTAGAATATAAACTATTATTATTATCATTATTATTATTATTATTATTATTATTATTATTATTATTATTATTATTATTATTATTATTATTATTATTATCATCATTATTATTATTTCAATTAAGGTGGCGTGCTGGCAGAATCATTAGCACGCTGGGCGAAATGCTTAGCGGTGTTTCGTCTGCCGCTGCGTTCTGAGTTCAAATTCCGCCGAGGTCGACTTTTCCTTTTATCCATTCGGGGACGATAAATTAAGCACTAGTTAAGTGCTGAGGTCAATGTCATCGACTTGCCCCTTCCCCCAAAATTTCATGCTTTGTGCCTAAAGTATAAAATATCGTTATTAATATTATTATTAAGAAGAAGAAGAAGAAGAAAAAGAATTACAGCACTAATAAGTTGAATAAGTTTTTATATGTAACTGAACTGTTACATAGAAAATATCTTGATTAAATAATATACAAGAAATGCAAAATTAACGGAACATAAAACAGAATATAATGTAAACAACGATAGAAGGCATCAAGATTTAGAAGTGGTGTCCCCTTTAAAGTTTAACTCCGAAAAAAAAATTATAAATAGAAAACTGAGAAAAAAAGTCACGTCGTATATTCATCGTCCATAATAACATCAAACTTAAGAGTGTGAACAAATGATCAATATATGAGAGACTTATAGTCACATCACACATCAATATAACATCCGTCATACGTGAGACGTTCGAGCGATAGAACGAGAGATAAAACAGTTAAACACACACACACACACACACACACACACACA
>NC_068986.1:85324607-85325580 GCF_001194135.2 Octopus bimaculoides | reverse complement strand
AAATGGCGACCAGCCAGGGCTTTTCCTTTTTGGGTATAGATGAAAGTCAGAGGCGGGGGTAAGTCTGGCGAATAAGGCGGATGGGGAACAAGTTCGTATACACAATCACAAATTGTTGCCATGGCAACCACTGAGGTGTGGGCTGGAGCATTGTCGTGATGAAAAAGGACTTCTCTGGTGAACATTCCCGGCCTTTTTTCTTTGATTGCTTCTCGGAGGTATTTCAGTAGCTGAGAATAATACAGCCCTGTCACAGTGTGACCCTTTTCAAGACAATCGATCAGCAAGACACTTTGACAATCCCCAAAACCGGACGCTATGACCTTGCCAGCTGATGGAATGAGCCTGGCCTTCTTTGGGGTAGGAGAAGATGTGTGCTTCCACTGCTTTGATTGTTCTTTGATTTCAGGCTGGTAGTGATTGACCCAACTTTCGTACATAGTAATGAAACGAGCAAGAAAATTCTCTTCATCGGCTTCAAGCAGTTCCAGATTGCTCGTTGACAAAGTGCACCTGGTGCGTTTCTGTTCAGGAGTCAAACGGCGAGAGACCCACCTTGCGGAAACCTTTGAGAAGCAAAGTTCTTTTGCCCCAATGTTGTCTACTCTTTCAATTGAGACGCCCAGTCTCTCAGCTATCTGACGACATGATATTCTGCGATCTTGTATTATCATACCAAGAGCAAGGTCAAGTTTGTCCTTGGTGGTTGCAGTTGGAGGTCTCCCTGGTCTGGGATCATCTTCCACACTCTCCCTGCCACACTTGAATTCATTTACCCAGCGTTTGTCTCTTGCATATGAAGGAGCATTGTCTGTTAAGTTTCTCACTATATCTTCATGGATTTCTAATGGAGTTATGCCTTTCAAATGAAGGTACTTTATGACAGCACGATACTCAGTTTTCTCCATTTTCTTCATTTTCCTTGTAACCTCGACACTTGTTTATTCAAAAATCTGCAAAAAAAAAAAAAAAA
>NC_068986.1:85318519-85323865 GCF_001194135.2 Octopus bimaculoides | reverse complement strand
CTTTTTCCCCACCACTGCTTCACAATCTGTATTGGAGTGTTTATATCCCCGTAACTTACTGATTCAACAAAAGAGATCGATAGGATAAGTTCCAGTACTGTAAAACAAATAAGTATTGGGTTCAATTTATTCGACTACAAATTCTTCAAGGCGGTGCCCAGCATGGCCATTGTCTAATGACTGAAACAAATAAAAGAAACGGTAAAGGATATATCAAGGTAATGAACCAAAATCTCAAATGATGATGATGAAGATAACAGAAGTCCCGATGAATGCATTCACCGAATACACAACAAAACAAATATATCCCCTCGATCTTATCATACTTCACAACAATCAGAATAAAGCTTCTTATTGAAACAGATTACCCAGAATTAATGTTGATGATGTAACAGAAATACTAAGCAAAATAAAAGATAAAGACTTTATAATAAAATCGATTAACATGGACAGCAGTCGTGTCCAAACTGTGGACGAACAAACAGCTTCACGAAAATGAAATAAATGTGAAACACAGGCAAGAAATTTTATCAATGGAAAAAAATTATGCGAATATTGGTTTCAAATTTTAACATAAGGATAGCAATTTCAGGGAAATGGCTAAGTCGATTATATTGTGCTCAACAGGTACTTATTGCCTCGACCTCGAAAGGATAAAAGGTAAAGTCGATCTTGGCGGAATTTAAAATCAGAAAGTAAAGACGAACGAAAACCCACCAAGCAATTTATTCTGCGTGGTAACGCTTCTGCCAGCTAGCCGCCTTCAAAAGTATTTAAATGTTAACAAAGTGAATGATCTAATCTATTTAGCTAATTATCGAACCGAAGAAACATGTAATTTATGAAACCGCGCATAGTGATGCATTAGATGTTTATAAATTCTAGCCAAGGATTATTATTATTATTACAATTATTATTATTATTATTATTATTATTATTATTATTATTATTATTATTATTATTATTATTATTATTATTGTATTAAAACTCACGGCTTATTTTGCTGGGCATGATGGAAAGTGTCGGCTGTCCACAGCCAGCAGACTAAGGTGACACTTGTTTACTGGTCATGCTTCAAGAATCCTGCGAAGAATTCTTGCAGTTCCAAGCAATGCTGATTTTTGTATGTATTCTACCTTCACACTTGCATCAATATTCTGCACTTCACATAATTGGTCCTTGACATTTGTTCCTGAACTGCGCATATGAGTGCTTCTGTCTTTATCTTCAGGTCACTCCTCCACATCCATAGCCAACGGTCCTCTGTATCTGTCTTGGCGTTCACATCTCTTGCAAACTGATCATACATTTTCTTTTTTTTCCAAGCTTTTTCTTTTTCTTTTTTCTTTCTTCTTCTTTTTTTTTTTTTTTTTTTTTTTTTTTTTTTTTTTTTTTTTTTGTTAATTTCTCGTTTAAATTTTTCTTTAGTCATACAATTTTCAGTGTTGCTGACACCAGCTTCATGTGATTCAACAGCGGCTCCACAGCATTTTTTATATACCACCCTACGCTGTTTTCCGCTGCTTCGATAAAGTCCTGGCAGCTGATCAAGCTTCTCCCGCCCTTCCTTCTGGACAAGTACAGCCTATCGGTGTCACTCTTAGAGTGGAAGGTTCTGCGTACTGTCAACATTTTCCTGGGCTTGGTATCCGTTTTTCTTCATTTCTCTCTTTTGCCATTTTATATTATAATTCCTGCTCCATACCGAAGTGATGCTTGGATTTCATTCCATCCTGTCAGTTTTGAGTGCAGCACCAACTACGGTCTTCTTCGGAAATAGCTCATCTTCAGTTGGTCTTTCGTTTCCTTTTCCATTATCTCATTGACTTCTAGAACACCAAGGTATTTATATCCTTCGTTTGAATTTGCTTAATCAAGTTTATTCGGTAATTTTATCCCTGCTAGGGACTGTATCTTGCCCTTTTTTAGGTAGATTATTCCGTACTCCTTGGAGTCCAAATTCCATTCTAATATCAGTACTAAAACAGTGGACCGTGTTCACTAAAGAACTCATTTGTGTCTCATTTTAGCCATACAGTTTCAAATCATCCATGAAGAGGAGGTGATTGAGTGTTTGGGATTTTTCCTTTAGTTGGTACGCCAGGTTCATTTTCCTGGGTACCAAGGTCAGGGATATCAAGCAGAGAGCAAAAAGCAATGAGATAGGCTGTCACCCTGAAAAATCCCTCTTATGACACCCAGGGTGCCCAAAGATGTCAGTTCAGTTTTCCATCTCACCATACTTCTCTTCGGGATACACCTTACATTCCTCGCAGTTCCAAACAGATCTAAGCACTCAATCATGTGCAATCATATCATAAGTTTTGCGATAGTCAATCCTGGACAGTCCCAGATTTGTTCTCCTTCGTTTACACTTTATTCTGCTCAATGCCACAGATTTGATTCTCAGTTGAACCAGTTGAACATGTCCGTTAGTGATAACAACAACAACAACAACAACAACAACAATAATAATAATAATAATAATAATCCTTTCTACTGGAGGTACAATACCTCAGATTTGTGGAGATGGGACTACTCGATTACATCGACCCCAGTGTTTCACTGGTACTTAAATTATCGACCCGGACGGACGAAATGCCGCGAAGCACTTTGTCCCTCGTGTTAACGATTCTGCCAGCTCACTGACTTAACAACAACAACAACAACAACAATAATGATTATTATAATAATAATAATCCTTTCTACTATAGTCACAAGCCATGAAATATTTTGGGGAGGGAGCCAGTCGATTAGATCGACTCCAGTATGCAGCTGGTACTTAATTCATCAATCCGGAAAGGATGAAAGACAAGGTCGACCTCTGCAGAATTTGAACTCAGAATGTACAGACGGACGAAATGCTGCGAAGCACTTTGCCCGACACGGTACCGATTCTGCCAGCTCACTGCCAGCCACTTGCGCATTAATTTCACGAGCAAGCTGTTCTGTTGATCGGCTCAACTGGAACCCTCGTCGTAACCGACGGAGTGCCAACAATTCCTGTGTGTACCTCTCTCTCCCCTTACCCTCTCTCTCTGCTCTCTCTCTCTCTCTCTCTCTCTCTCTCTCTCTCTCTCTCTCTCTCTCTCTCTCTCTCTCTCTCTCTCTTTCTCTCTCTCTCTCTGTATAAGTTATCGGTTGGATATTTATATGATGTTGCATTTGTACTTTTGTATGCTGACAATACCGATGATAAGGCAGATATGATCAAAAGACATTCTAACCAAGGCAATCACGTTTTTCTTTTTTTAATTTACCGTGTATCTAGAACTACACCACATTATCAAACATGTCTTTTTTACTTCAGATGGTGTTGTTCATCCAGTAATATTCATTTGCTATTTCTAGCAGCTCGAGCGACTACGTAGCAGCGCCATCATTGAGGTTGTGGTGGTGACAGCGGTGACAGCGGTGACGGTATTGGTGCGGAATGTGATGTCATGATAATGCGAGTGATGGCTCATACGGCTGGTGATGGTGATAACAGTTGTAGTGCCAAACAATTTTTGTTAACAGTAAAATGCGTTTGAATACTGAGTTGCCTCCCTTGAAAGCTCAAGGGAAGGAATTCCGTCAATCCGGTACGCTACTTCAATAAGAAATATTTGCCATTTTAACGATAAATATTAAAATTTAAACCTTACAGTGGTTTTATGCTTATATGTATGAATAGCATAACTCTGTTTTATAATACGATAAAGCATAAAGGTTAGCCAGTATGCTAGAACTATGGTAATTATATAATACGACTTTACATTCAGTTTATTGTTGTTAGGTTATGCAAGCTTAATGTATCTGTTACTCTGTGATTTTTGGTGTTTGTGACTCTGTGTGTATGCATGCGTGTGTGTGTGCATGTGTGTGTGTGCGCGTGTGCGTGCGTGTGTGAGCGTGCGCGCGTGAGTGTGCACGTCTGGTAGTGTATGTGTGTGTGTATGCGTTCGTGTATATATGCGTGTGGCTTATTCAATGAAGTGGAATAAAGCCCATGAATTTATTCATGTCACATAAAGCTGATTCCAAGGAAAGAATTTTTTTTGTTTTTTTTCTTTTCTCAAACCGAATTCCTGTAAGTAAGGCCTTCGCCCTCTATCAAAATTTTTTGCAAATGACAGTACTGAAACAGGAATAGTACGAAGTGCTTCTATGCTGTTTTCCTGCAACAAAAATTCATTCAGAAGGCTCAGGACACCTTAAGACCCGTTTAAATTATTTGCTCAAACTGTCGCGTAAGCAGTGGGTGGTTGGACTTGGAATCACATGTTTGGGAAGAGAACCTTATAACATCGCCTTTAATAAATTTTTAATTCCCTTTAAGCATTTACTTCCTTGTTGAAAATAGAATAATCCTTATTCTTTCCTCGGCCAAGTCCTACTTCCTGATAGCATAGAACTTCCAAAGTAAGAAAACATTAAAAAAAAGAAACTGTTATGTGGTAAAATATAATGAAGAAGATTCAAATTAAATATCCTACAATGTATAGTCTGATATCTCTACGTACTAGGTTGAAATCCTGCAGTCTGAGCATAGCGCTTTCATTTCTTCACTTCAAGGACTGATAACGTAAGTGTTACTAATAAAACGGGTCTTTATAATTGAGTTCGTACCGCAAATTGCTCTATAGGTACTGACATAGCTATGAGGCTAAGTGGTTCGTTTCTCAATAATGTAGTGTTGCTTTCAGTTCGATAGCGCAACACCCTGGTGGAGAGTGTCTTACATCTTCTATTCTAACCAACGGGTCAACTAAAGACTTTTGAATGAATTTGGGACACCCCCTCCCACACACACACACGCTTGAATTCTACGAGGTATGTACTCGTACAAACATTGAATTGTTTCCAAAGGAATTTTTGTCCATTCTTCAGCTAAATCAGTCTCCAATTCTTGTTGTGATGATGGTGAAGGATATCGACTCTTTACTTGTCTTTCTAAAATGGACCATGAATGTTCAATAATACTGAGATCTGGAGACTATGTTGACCAAAGGCTGTCATTACTTTCGAGACAGTACTTCTTGATACACCAAATATTTCGGCTGTTTTCGTTACACTAGCGCCTGCCAAACGAGCACCAAAAATTTGACCTCTTTGAAAGTCCGATAGATCTCTCATTTTAATGAATTTTAATTACCATTTTCTGGTGATATCTGAAAAGAAACACCAATCTTAGCGAAACATTTTAAGCAACACTAATAATAAATAAATAATATTATATGGTTATACACCATTTTAGCGTATGAAAAATAGCAAACAACCGCGGCTTTAAATAACGTTCACGGGAAATAACTCTGTGTATATTTAATGCAAATTATCTCCCCTGCAAAGCAGACGTTTTTACAC
>NC_068986.1:85315187-85316756 GCF_001194135.2 Octopus bimaculoides | reverse complement strand
GACGTTTCGAAGATAAGACAGAACGTACTCTAGAATAGTCTCTTCCTGAGTAGTGGATCAACCCACTACACAGAGGATTCCAAGGTGGCAAACACAAACCAAGACAGGAAAAAATGGACAGTGAAAACAACATTCAAAAGCCGTACGGCCAAACGCAAATCTGAGGTAGAACGCTAGTAGTTCGTCTTGCCTTCACAGCGGCTGGAGTGAAAAGAAAGTTGACCACAGGTCACACGAGAGAAGAGAGGATGGTGGAGGGAGGAAGGGACAGAAGGGTATAGCAGTGAAGTAGAGGCCAGGACAGAGGTATAGATAGAAAGATGGAGGAAGACAGATAGATAAATAGATAGAAAGATAGATAGACAGATAGAATACACGCACACACATATGCAAACATACATACATACATACATACATACACACATAGATACATGCGTACATGCATATATACATAAATACATAAATAAATCAATACTCGAATAGATAAATAAATAAATAATATTATATGGTTATACACCATTTTAGCGTATGAAAAATAGCAAACAACCGCGGCTTTAAATAACGTTCACGGGAAATAACTCTGTGTATATTTAATGCAAATTATCTCCCCTGCAAAGCAGACGTTTTTACACCAGTTTTAAATTCATGTTATTAATTTTACACTTATATACTTTTCGATTTGTAAAGGCATATTTGATAAGTTGCTAACTGTCAAGGCAAATATAATGTAATCACTTTTCTTGGTCATGTT
The DNA here is from genome assembly GCF_001194135.2 of Octopus bimaculoides. Lineage (NCBI taxonomy): Eukaryota > Metazoa > Mollusca > Cephalopoda > Octopoda > Octopodidae > Octopus > Octopus bimaculoides. The sequence continues at coordinate 85,316,005 of NC_068986.1, read as the reverse complement.
ACACAATCAGAAATGCACACAATACATTCTTTTACTTGTTCAGTCATTTTGATTACAGCCATGCTGGCGCACCGCCTTAAAGTGCTTTTAGTCGAAGCTATCGACCCGAGGACTTATTCTTTGTAAGCCTAGTAAGTATTCTATCGTTCTGTTCTGCCGAACTGTTAAGGTACGGGGACGTAAACACACCTAAATCGGTTGTCGTGTGATGATACGGAGACAAACATAGACACAAAGTCACACACACACACATGCGCATACATACATACATACATACATACATACATACATACATACATTCTTACACACACACACACACACAAACACACATACACACACATATGTATGTGTGTATATATACGACGGGCTTCTTTCAGCTTCACTCTACCAAATCCACTCACAAGGCTTTTGTGGGCCCAAGTCTCTTCTACAAGATACTTGCTCAAGGTGCTACGCAATGAGACTGAACCCGGTACTTTGTGGCTGGGAAGCAACTTTCTTACCACACAGCCACACCCGCGCCATGGCTTTTTAAAAATATATTTCTAATAAATTATATTAAATAGTCATACTGCAAATAATTTATGAAAGTCTCTATCAGTTTAATTACCTACCTACCTACCCACCCACATAGATACACACGTACACGCATAAACATATACATGTGTACAGTCAAGCACAAGAACCGCATAAACACACACGCACGCACACACAAGCAGAAAGCACACCGAAACTCACACATATATATGTATGTGTGTGCGTATATGCTATTTATGTAATGCATATATATATATATATATGTATATATATATATATAT
>NC_068986.1:85310509-85313198 GCF_001194135.2 Octopus bimaculoides | reverse complement strand
TCCCTCTTTTACTCATACTCTCTATATTTTTATGTTGAGCGCGTGTGTAAGAATGGCGTTCCAGGTAGCAGGGATGAAATATGAAAGTTGCTAGAAACAACAGCCAAATCTCCCTTAAATCACACAAAGTAAACGGAATTTAAAAAATCTAATTACTGCACTGGAAAGTTCAGATCGAGAAAATTCCATTGGTGTAAAAATTTTTACGAAAAAGTGGAAAATGTGGATTTCTATAAACATTCAAAAAGGCTTCACACAAACACACAATTTCAGATTTATATATTAAGATATATATATATACATACATACATACATACATATACATATATATGGTGAGCTAGCAGAATCATTAAAACGCCGTTCAAAATGCTTAGGGGTATTTCTTTACATGTTTGTTCTGAGTTCAGATCAGCCGAGGTCAACTAATACTTTTCATCGATAAAATATATACCTGTAATATTTACTGGCCTTATGCTACAATTAGAAGCAATTAGATTGCTGCAATATATAGCTACATTCCGTCAAGTTGTCAGAATGAATAACCACCTGTCAGAATCGTTCAATATCATACGATTGATCCGTCGCGAGTGATCTCTTTCTTCCTTTCTACACATATTGAATCTAGAGCCAGTGCTGCCAGAGAGGGCTCTAGGGATATCTTGCGTGATGAATTACAGATTGACCGCCATACCTCGCCTCACTTCATGGCTAACTATCATGGTGTACTTGCTCTTCTGTTTTCTGTAGAGGAGATGCATTCTGCTATCCATTTCTGTCAACATTCGGTGCATTGAAGATTGAGGGAGGCTACATCATCCCCTGCGTTTCCTTGACAGTAATCTGGCGTTGCTGCTGTTTTTATATGCGCTTTGGCGTAGCTCATCTCTTTGATGGAGTTGCAGTGCTGAATCAAGCGTAGTCCGAGTAAGAATTCCTGACTCTTGAGTGCCATCAGGTACTCACAAATCTCCGATAGTCGGGTAATGAGGCCGGTAGATTTTCCACCACGGCGTTATACATAAGATTAATGGTGGGTAAAGTGATGACATTGTTGGGTAAAATCAGGGTATCGATGAAAATCAACTAGCTGGTCTTTTCTGAAGGAATTCCAGTAGCACCCATGGATGATTTCCAGAAATCTCTGAACTGGCACTGCAACTGGTGGGCTGGATGGGAGGTCTTTGCTTTCAGCTACGCAAGCACAAGATGCTCGCAGAGGGATGAAACCGTGCTGCACGCACTCGTTCTATGCTCGAACATTGCTAACTTGTGGAGTGATGTCGAACAGCGGTTATCATGTGTAGGATTGATCCGTCTATCGGCTGATTTTACCATCAAGATCGATCTGCCACCTTTCTTTGGCTGGATAGGGTTCGCAGTTTCCATCAGTGTAGTGACTATAGCAAAAGAGATTATGTGGTAGATGAAGCTAAAAGCACAGAAAGCAGACACTTTTGCTCTTCGGCCAAGCTCTCATCAAATTGTTTAAAGTCCAATTGAAAAAAGTGAATGTTGAGAGAGTTGTGTTTCCCGCAATAAATTTGATGAAAAGCAAGGGTAAATGTAGAGAGGATGATACGAGTGTTTGGCCTACGCCATACTAACGCTTCTACTCTGAGTAGTGTGGAGGCGAAAGGAACACTTGCCATGGTACTCCTGATGAGTATGAGGAATTGACAACTGTGGGATCCCTTGATGTTTCCATCCTGCTAAGCCTGAGGCATTTTGTAGTTAGAATATTCTTGTTAATTGTTTCTTAATGTTTATAAATTTTTATGTAAATCTCCAGTCTCCTTTGGATTTGTTTTGTCCGAAATGTTTTGAGGCCCGTCTCTTCTATTTGCTTCATAACCTCCCCCGATGGTATCGATAGCCCGTCCATACATTTGATTTTGACTCACTTCAAGACTAACGCATCACACTTTCTCAGTCCGAACTCCAGAAAGTATTATTATTATTATTATTATTATTATTATTATTATTATTATTATTATTATTATTATTATTATTATTATTATTATTATTATTATTATTATTATTATTATTATTATTATTAAGGCAGCGAGCTGGCAGAATCGTCAGCGCACCGGGCGAAATGCTTAACGGTATTTCACCCGTCGCTACATTCTGAGTTCAAATTCTGCTAAGGTCGACTTTGCCTTTCATTACATGGCTATGATGCTCCCCTACTACTTCTGCTCGTGATCAGAGATGCACATATCGTCTGCCACTGAAGGACATGAAGGTTATGGTCAAACAGCTGACAAGCAAATCTATGGTACTGAGCAGAGTATTTGCTGTGGCCCATCTTTTATGCCATGACAAAACAATGTACATGATAAGACTTCCGATCAGTTAGGGTCAGAAGCCCTGCATCAGGGCATTTATTATTATTATTATTATTATTATTATTATTATTATTATTATTATTATTATTATTATCACTATTATTATTATTATTATTATTATCATTATTATTATTATTATTGTTCAGTAGTTTTATTTTTATAACGTGCTTTCACTTCACTACCGAGCGCAGCTCTGTGCGCCTTGGGTATGTGCTGTGGTTTGCTGTGGTGCTCTTATGTTTACTGTATTGAAAGTGTTTTGCATAGAATGTGTGCAGTACCCAGTAGTGCAATTTTCTGTATGTTATATATATTTGGAAGTCCTGCTATTTTTGTTATGT
>NC_068986.1:85306790-85308341 GCF_001194135.2 Octopus bimaculoides | reverse complement strand
CCCAGAGTTGCTCAGGTGCTAAGTTCGTTGTTTTAATGGTCCTTTTCTGGGGTTGTTGCTTCACCGACCATATTTGTTTCCGGAATTTCTCTAGTTCTTCTGCTGTTGGTGCTGCAGTAATGTCTATTTTATTTTTACCCAGTTCTTGGTAGAGTTTTTTGTGGTTGGATTTGAACTGTTTGTTTTGTTTGTTTGTTTGTTTTATTATTATTATTGTTGTTATTATTATTATTATTATTATTATTATTATTATTATTATTGTTGTTGTTGTTGCTGCTGTTGTTGTTGTTGTTGTTGTTGTCTTTGTTGTTCATGTTGTTATCGTTTTCATTATTATTACCATTATGCCTATTATGATAGAATTGATAGTTATTAACGTTATTTATGACCGTTTACCATTTTCTCATAACAATTCTTTTTAATACAGAACGCAACACGAAGTTTTCTTTCAAATTCCACTTTTTCTTATCCACCTTGTCATCTCCCTCATTTCTTAACTTCCTTCATCGTTTCTTATTATATACATACAAATGTATGATTATGTGGTTGTGTGTGTGTGCTTACTTACATACATACATACATACATACATACATACATACATACGTACATACGTACGTAGCATATCTATGTGTGCGATATCTTCCAAACTTATAACTTATGCAATGCGTTTTTCTACATGTAGCAACTGTAGCTACTGCTAATAGCCACTGCACACTAATGTTTGGTATTTGTAGCAGTTACTGCTGCTGCTGCTGCTGCTGCTGCTGTTGTTGTTGTTGTTGTTGTTGATCTTTTCATACTTCTTAATATTTATCTTCTTTACTTTCGCTTTTATTTTCTATTTTAATCGTCCTTCTTTTTTCCTTCATCTATTCTTCCTCAAACTCATTTCCATAACGTTTCTTCTTCTTCTTCTTCTTCTTCTTCTTCTTCTTCTTCTTCTTCTTCTTCTTCTTCTTCTTCTTCTTCTTCTTCTTCTTCTTCTTCCATCTTCATCTTCTCTTTTCTTCTTCTTCTTCTTCCATCTTCATCTTCTCTTTTCTTCTTCTTCTTCTTCTTCTTCTTCTTCTTCTTCTTCTTCTTCTTCTTCTTCTTCTTCTCTTTTCTTCTTCTTCGTCTTCTTTTTCTTTCACCCTAAGGTTACAAGTAACGGGCTTCGACCTTATCTTTTCATTATACAATACGTTTTATTGCAAACCATGCAGTTTTTGGTAACGGCTGAACACAAGGACAAGAGTTTCCCCTCTCTCTCTCCTTCCCTCTTTCTCTCTCTATCACTCTCTATTCTCCCCTCCCCCTCTCTCTCTCACTCTGTCTTTCTGTCTCTCACCTTCGTTTCGTTTCTTTCTTCCTTTCTATTTACTCCTTTAAAGTCAAAATGTTATCAAACATTCAGTATTTGCGTGTTTTGGATTTATGTTTATAAATTGCTCACTATGTTTCTACAATAAACCATCTTTACAGCTTTGTGTGTTCATCAAGATATACGTGTGTGTGTGTATATATATATATATATATATATATATATATATATATATATATATATATAT
>NC_068986.1:85301298-85306348 GCF_001194135.2 Octopus bimaculoides | reverse complement strand
ATATATATATATGTGTGTGTGTGTATCTATCTATTTATCTATACAAACGTACATTACACTCTCACACACACACATATACATATTTCTTATATGCATAGAAATGCTATAATGATCCCTAACACATGAAGTTATTGATTTTCTTTTGCTTCCATTTGATAAAGAATGTTTGCATTCTTGTTTTCTTTTTGAATTATTTCTTAAAGTAAATAGTTCCAACTGAAGTTATAAACTGTATGAATGTTATAACAAGGTCCTAGAGATATCTTTGGAATTTTTCAGGACAATGTAAGTTCTGAAAATGTCAAGTTTTTGCCATTCAGTATCGAAATATTCATAGAATAAAAGACCTTTAGATATCAAATGTAATCGATTAAATTCCGTACTTTATTATTGAGACTTCAATGTGATGCTGACCATTTATTGAATGTCAGGCGCGAAGTTTTAGAATGGCGTGTTCAAATGATAAGAATCTACCAAACATTAGATTTGCAACGGGTTCCAATATTTAACGATATCATATATTCAATTGAAACTTTGGGGTCGAATATATCATGTTAGCTGTTGAGTAAAATTCAGTATTTTATCGTTAAATAACGTAGAGGTTATTATTAAAGGCATGTGAATTCGCAGAATCCTTATAATGCCAGACAAAATGTCGTGCGGTATTTTATTTACGGAGTTTCTGGTGCTCTGGCTATGTTAGAAATAATTTCTATTGGATTAGTATTAGAGGTGTTGTTACTTGTTCAACTGACACACATTTATATATTTTGGTAGATGTGTTTGCTGATTAACGCTGTGAATACAATGGATGTAACAAAAATCACGAAAATGACTATTGATGTTTCAGTAACTATGACCACCTGTTCTTGACAGTCTCACAGAGAATGATCGTTGGTCGTAGTGTTCCTCTTCACCCTTTGTAACAAAAATACCTTAAGGAACCCAATCAATTCTGCCAAACCAGTTGCCTCCAGTAATCCATTGATGATATAAACTACATCATTTGACTCAAAATTGGTTTGTAATATTGACACAATGCCAGCAATTTCGGGTGTAGGGATAGGTCGATTACATCGAACTGGTGCTCAAAAGGTACTTATTTTATCGACCCCGAAATGACGAAGAGCTAAGTCGATCCCGGTGGCATTCGAACTCAGAACGTAAAGGAGGACGAAACTCCGCTAAGCACGTTGCTGGCCGTGCTAACGATTCTGCCAGCTAGCTGCCTTAAACTTGACTCAATATTGCGTCGGAATCATAACAATTTGAAACATCGCTTCAATATATTCAATTCTGAAGTCTTGATTAAATATATAAAACCCTTTTTCGACACATGGCTGGTCCAAGGGACGGGGAGCGATTTTAGCTAGTAATTAAAAGTAGACCATAGCTTATTCTCACTGCATTACCCTGGCCCTGTGTGGCTAATAAAGAAACTTATCCTATAGCACTTGCCTGATGGTTGTACATACTACTGTAGGTTAATTCTACAGCATTTTTACGTGAAGGACGTGTCAGGGTTGATTGGACTCTAATACAATTTATTCAGTTTAAATATTTATAGTCTGTTGAAGGGATTGAAATCAACATTCATAATCGTTCAGAAATCGACACAGATATTGGTGAAACTCAATTTCGTCATATCCTCAACGTCTCTTATAATATTACTTCCACGTCTTGGGTTATGCTTAAACTTTACACGCAGACGTCATACTCATAAAAATGCCATTCGACTGATCAATATGCAGACATTTCCTTTATACTCCTACGTCTTGTCAGCCAACGTGCTGACTCATCCTGTTTGACACCGCTATTAAAGTTGTCTCTACTCTTTACACTCCAGGCTTTCCAGTTATCTTATGTTCTCTTTTGTTAGCTGTTCTATGTTGTCTTCCTCGCTCAGCACTAACCATTACACTTCTCTGTCATATTTATTCGGTAATCGTTCAAAAGGAATAACAATCACATCGATCTCACCGAGATCAAAGGCACTACTCAGGTCATTGCCTTAGTTACTGGCTCCAGACAAAGACATAAAAGGAACCCAGTATAGACAACATTTTGATTTTTGATGCATCTCATGTACGAAAATTGAAAATCTACAGATATTATTTTTAATGTTCCTTAGGTCTTTCAATAGAATCACCAACAATATCTACAATGTCAAGCTAACCATGATTATTTATAACGAAACTACAAGTCTTAATTGAGGGACAAGGGATAGCCGATTATATCGACTCTTATTGTTGACTGGCATTATATTTCACCGACACGAAAAAAAATAAATTACTAAGTCGATTTCATTGAGATCTGAACAAAAAATGCCATAGTTAAAATACTGTAAGGAAATTTGTCTAACGTTTTAACGATTCATTTAATTCACCGTTCATACTGATCCAACAATAAATATTTCTATTGTTTTACCGACTCCATATGGAGGAAAGACAAAGTGTATCTCGGAGAGATTTGAACTCAGAACCTAACTAAAACACTGAAACTAAAAAGCTGCTAAGTATTTTTTTGTAATTCATACTAATCCGACAGTGGAGGCGCAATAGTCCAGTGGTTAGGGCAGCGGACTCGCGGCCATAGGATCGCGGTTTCGATTCCCAGACCGGGCGTTGTGAGTGTTTATTGAGCAAAAACACCTAAAGCTCCACGAGGCTCCGGCAGGGGATGGTGGCGAACCCTGCTGTACTGTTTCACCACAACTTTCTCTCACTCTTTGTTTCTGTTGTGCCTGTAATTCAAAGGGTCAGCCTTGTCACACTGTGTCACGCTGAATATCCCCGAGAACTACGTTAAGTGTACACGAGTCTGTGGAGTGCTCAGCCACTTGCACGTTAATTTCACGAGCAGGCTGTTCCGTTGATTGGATCAACTGGAACCCTCGACGTCGTAAGCGACGGAGTGTCAACAACACAACTAATCCGACACTAATAATATCCACCTTCACCGTTATTTGACAAAATGTAGCAGCTGAGCCATACCGAAAGGAATTTTCTATCATTAGAAAGGTGACATATAGACTATAAATAAAACATAAGTTACTTTTGTTTACATTTTAGACAGGTGGTATAGAGAGTGTTTTCAGTGTTCTTGCTACATTATATCACATATGATGTTGTTGATAATCTAGATACACTTCTTTTGGGTTATGTGATATTTCATTCAAGCTAGAGGAAATCTAGCTGTAACTTTGTTTCAAATGCAGAGCCGGATATCTCAATGTAGTGGATTTCAATCGATGCTGAACTATGTACCGTGGATTTTCAAATATAAAATTTAGGACTAAAGGAAATCCAACTAATTCTTCAGTATCATAAATTCCCTGTTGTACATAATTTCGTTACACACAAAATGATTAATGAAACAAGGCAAGCAATAGGGCTCTATTTTTTTCTTCTAAACAGAATTTTTGTAACGAGTAAAAAAAAAAAAAAATTTTATATTTATATTTTGTGCGTCTTCTTTGTTACTCTTAAATATAATATTTAAAGTTCTCATTCCGCCATGTTTTAAGATTTATCTAGTAGTCATAATCTCCCTTAAAATAACTGCCGCCAGAAACTTGATGAACCCAACGTTTACACAGTTTGCTTTCTAAGTTTCCTCGTGAAGTTTGCGAACAAAATTTGTATCTAATCTCCAAGATACCACCTTACTGGAGACTGGTTAAGACTTTAAGAGAAGGAAACATAAATGAAGTAATTTTATTTGTAATCTTTACCAAAATCAGTAATAAGAGTGGATGTTCTTTAAGCCAACAGCTGAGAGCAACGAATATGTTTAGGCCGTATTCTTCAGTGATACATATTCTCTGTAGATGGCTAACTTCTTTACTTTTTCTCTATCTTTCTAACAGTTTCTCTTCCTGCCTAACTTTCTATCACTTTCTCCAACTAACCCAGCCCCTGTTGTTTTTTCTCGATCCGCCTATTCATCTTGTGGTTTTCTTTATTTACCTTCCGTTTTCTATATTTACCTACCTTTCTATCTTTTACTTTAGCTATCCACCTAACTTTCTCATGGCGTTTCTATCAATCTGCGTTCCTATCACTTTACCAATCTTTCTAACACGTTTTGTGTACACCCTAATCTTTCTGTCTTTTTTCTCTACTTACCCTTCTGTCCTTTTCTCTGTTACTTAACTTTCTTTCACTATTTGCATCCACTTTTCTATCGTTGTGTCTTTCTCAAACATCCTTACATCTATTTGTCTATCTGTCTACCTATTTATTCATTTATCCCTCGTGATGTCTATATCCCTATTCCTTCCTCTGTGATTGCCCTTTCCTTCTGTCACTTTCTCTCCCGCATTCTTTCGACTTATCGGTTACTCTTTCTCTCTCTCCCTTTCACAAATCACCATCAAGACTTCTTGCTGTTATGAACTGACCATTCAACTAACCGGTTGCTTTTTACAGCTGTTAATTCGTCAACATTTAGAATATTTTGCGTAGGCGTGGCTGCGTGGTAAGAAGTCTGCTTCCCAACAATATGGGTCCGACCTAAGTAAAACCTTGTAAGAGGTTTTTGTAGGGGAAAACTGAAAGCCTGTTGTGTGTGTGTATGCGTGTGTGTGTGTATAGGTGTGGTGTATGGTAAGAGGCTTGTTTCCCAACCATATGATTCAAAGTTCAGTCCCACTGGGTGGTATCTTGGGCAAATATCTTCTATTATAGCCTCGCCCCGGCCACAGCCTTGTGAGTGGATTTGGCAAACTGAAACTGAAAGAAGCCTGTCGTGAATATATATATATATATATATATATACACACACAAATGTATTTGTGTGTCTGCATTTGTCCCCCCCCCCCACCATCACTTGACAACGGATGTTGGTGTGTTTACGCCCCCGTAACATATCGGTACAGCAAAAATGACCAATAGAATAAGTACTAGGCTTACAAAAAATAAGTCCTTAGGTTGATTTGTTCGACTAAAGGCGGTGCTCCAGTATGGCCGCAGTCAAATGACTGAAACAAGTAAAAGAATAAAAGAATATGTGTGTGTGCGTGCGTGCGTGTGTATGTGTGCGTGTGTGT
>NC_068986.1:85297665-85301288 GCF_001194135.2 Octopus bimaculoides | reverse complement strand
TCAAATGACTGAAACAAGTAAAAGAATAAAAGAATATGTGTGTGTGCGTGCGTGCGTGTGTATGTGTGCGTGTGTGTGTGTGTGTGTGCGTATATCTATCTATCTATATATATATTGGACTTTCTACACTCCGGTTGCACCTCTCCTGCTTGTGGATTACTCTGGACCTACCTGTTGATAAGAAATCGCTGCAATACACCACGACATCTGAAGCCTTTGAACTTTTTAACCTTTATGTAAAACCTTTATTTTTATTATTATTATGTTTTTATACTTTCTTATAGATCGCTGACGACTACACACATTTTTTTTCTCTCCTTGTTTCTTTCTGTGTTCCTATCTGTAGAAGAGCGTAGGCTTGAAACGGTAAAGACTTTTTCAATTCCCGAACATTATACTAGTACATCTATTTGTTTTCTACACCACCTGCCTTCGTCTGTTGTTTTTTTTTGCGAATCATATGTATATATATATATATATATGTGTGTGTGTGTGTGTGTGTGTGTGTGTGTGTGTGTGTCATAAAACTATTACACACATACAAAAACAGCCATACCAGCTATCCAACATACCTCCATCATCAGCTGCCCCATAGATATCACTGTGGTTTCGACACCTGAGCAGTACTGTTCAATCTGGCAGTCTCAGCATCGCTAAAATAAGTGTTGCTTGGGAACAAGTATACCATATATACCACCAGATTCATTCAATCTTAATGCTAGGAAGGATTAAACACATTATTAATTAAATTACAACAAAGAAACACATTTACCCTATTTACAAAATCAGTATCGGTAAATAAATTCAATAAGTAAACCTATAACTAACTCTTAAATTATCTAACAAAATAACAACCTATCCCTTGAAGTCCATGAAGATAATATTCCCACCAGTCTTCCATAGTTATTAATATGAAAGTGATACATACACACACACATGCTTATGTCATTGTCTTGTGTTCGTTCCCCTCCCATTGCTTGACAACTGGTATTGATTTGTTTACTTTGTTTACGTTTCCGAAATTCAGAATGACTGAATGAGCAGCAGGTTTAGAAAAAGAAATACTGGGGTCGATTCGTTCGACTAAACCCTTCAAGGTGGTTCCCCGGCATGGCCGTAGTTTAACGACTGGAAAACGATAAACGAAAAGGGGTTGAAAGGTACACTATCCATAGAATATACATAGAATGAACTTTTGTCACTAACTCAAAAGATGTTATGTATACGCATATTTGATGAATTATTTTCATTTCCCCGTCCTCCTAGCAATTCGTCTTTCAGCTTTTATTCTGCTTTTCTTCATTATGTGCTGATCGTGTGCCGTTGTCTATACTCCAGTATCTTACGTCTCTGGTTGAACAATTTTTTATTTCTTTATTTCTTTATTGTCCACAGGGGGCTAAACATAGAGGGGACAAAGAAGGACAGACAAACGGATTAAATCGATTACATCGACTCCAGTTCGAAACTGATACTTATTTAATCGATCCCGAAGGATAAAAATGCAAAGTCGCCCTCGGCGGAATTTGAACTCAGAACGTAACGGCAGACGAAATACCGCTACGTATGTCGCCCGGCGTGCTAACGATTCTTGCCAGCTCGCGGCCCTACTGGTTGAACAATTACATACATAGGCGAGCTGGCAGAAACGTTAGCACGCCGGACGAAATGATTAGTGGTAAAATTTGACATTTCTAAATTACCCCATCCCACCCCCATTTCCTTCATTTTGAACTTTTTTCAGAATTTTTTTTTTTTTTTCAAAATACGCGGAAAAATACGGAAATTATAATTCTGAAAAAAATTTCCAAAAATCTTTATGAAATTTTGTAGAGAATAAAGAGTTTTGAATGGTACAACAATGCACCAAAAAAAAAAAAGAAAATGGACTATATACTTGTAATTTAGTTATCTATAGTCCGATGATATTTTGGAATACAATTCCTTCTTCAGATCTTCTTAGATGAAGTCTCTGCTATAAACTGTTTACTAACACAATGAGGATATTTCAACTTCTTATAGGGATATTTTTCCAAGTTACACAAGATTAATATATCAAATTTTGAAAAGATAATTCTTCAATGAATATATTATATAGAATTGTACTTTGAAGGTGAGCATACAATTTCTATCTCTTATTGGTGTATGACCAAAGCTTGTTATTTGGAAAGCAGAATTGTAGGCTCTTATATTCCGAAGAAAGTGTTTAGAATCTGGTTGATCTCCGAGCAGCAGGGCCTTCAAAGATTCGGCACACACTTGTAAATGAGGCAAGCCAATTGTTCCATTGGAGCAGCATATAGCCGTAGATTCTGCTGGCCACCTCATTGCATTACAATGGACGTAAACTGTAGACTTGTTGCCAATGATGATATGTGGGGGTGAAGCGTAATGAAACGCCTTGTTAGACCAGCAACAGGAAGAAACACTCGAAGAGACACGAGAACGTATTTTACGTTGAGAATCAGTCCCAAGCCTTGTGGCCCTTTGTTCAACGGCTATTTGAAGTAGAGGCAGCATTGCAAACACGCCAGAGTTCTGCTTGTTGAACTGTCTGTGATGCTCTGGTGACTACAGTAGAAGCAGCATTCCGAGCGAGCCGGAGTTCTGCTTGTTGAGTTGTCTGTGATGCTCTGGTAACTGCAGTAGAGGCAGCATTGCAAGCACCCGAAGCATACATTGTTCCTCTGTCTCGCTTGCCCGCAAGAAACGCAAAACGGAAGCATTTCTTGTTTTCTGCCAATATGAGTCTTGTTTTTTTTCAAGCATCCTATTGAAAATCTGTAATTGAATGCAAACCGGAAAACTTCAAATGGGATATAGGGTTCAGCAATATGTGATGTTGATCGATAATGAAACAAAACTTCTGGATGAATAAGCTACCAGAACCGACCGAATAGTGCTTTTTTTTTAGAATGTAACCGATGAATTTGATCTGTAAAATTCGTAAAAATGATACGAAGAATTTGCCAAAATATCGTTCAATTATGCTTATTGATAAAAATAAAAAAATAACTCGTTATTTGAAATGTTGATACTAATATTCCTTCTTCATGAAATGGAATTAAAGAATAGATACTAAGCATGTACATGTCAAATCAAGTGAGTCAAGCAAAAGTCGAAAAATATCGCTCATTATTTGTCTTATATAAGAACCTGTTAGCTAAAGTTTTAGATATTTGTCACCCAAATTTCCACGTTCAATTACCAATCAACTTGTCGTTTTCTATCAATTGAATTTTGCTCTGAGAAAATATTCACAGAGTTGATTGATAGCCAATTAGTGCCATTTATTCGTTACGGTTAATATCTTATTTCATTTTTACTTGTTCAAAATAATTGCCTTGTCTTCTTATTCTTTTGTGTCAGCTTATTTATTAAACACAGAATGAAATGCCTGGATGCACGTGTTCAATTACCGTTAATTCTAGAATGATATCGATTTTTACTGTAATCACATATGCTTTTTCATGAAATTTAAGTGATGCTCCCACTGTGGTGTCTTTTACCTACGTGTAAAATTTCAGCGCAATCAGTTGAAAAATACGGCTATTATAATATTTTACACACACACACACACACACACACACACACACACACACACACACACACACACACACACA
>NC_068986.1:85296666-85297592 GCF_001194135.2 Octopus bimaculoides | reverse complement strand
ATACTTGTGTCTATATTGACCGTCAATCTGGATATTCGTGTTTAAGAGACTGTATGAAAGTCGATTCCAGTTGTTTGATCAATAAGGGATCACAAAAAGGCGGCGAGCTAGCTGAAACATTAGCACGCCTAGTAAAATGCTTAGCGGTATTTCGTCTGACTTTACGTTCGGAGTTCAATTTCCACCGAGGTCGACTTTGCCTTTTATCCTTTTGGGGTCGATAAATTAAGTACCAGTTGCATACTGGGGTCGATCTAATCGACTGGCCCCCTCCCCCCAAATTTCGGGCCTTGTGCCAAGAATAGAAAAGAATAGGGAATAGCAAATTTCCAATCTTAAGTCGAAAATTTAGACGTACTAAACACCTAATACAGCTTGGACGTAGCTTCAGAAATTGACAAACATGATTTATGATATCTACGTGAAATGGGGAAGTGTGTGATTGTTCACGTTAAGAAGTGGTTTGCTTTATTTGTACTTATATTAATTCTGTAAGATTTCTATCGTATATGCATGTCTTCGTGCATTGCATTGCATTAGTGTGGACTGTTCTATGCACTTCACATTGTTATGAAACGAGGCTCTGTTGTAGTGCAGAGTAAATTTTTGAATTCTGACTTATCTAATAAAATTTCATATACAACCATTAATGTTAGTTCTAATATGCTTTATATTTGCGATCGATTTACGTAAATTATTCCTTCACTATGTTTTCGAACGAGATTGTATTTCCCTCTGTTGTAATTTAATGTTATATCTAAAAAATTTACTATTTCCAGGTTTGTATTTTTAACATAGATTCTTTTAGGTCTGTCCACATTAGGACAAATCATACTATGGCATGTGGGGACTTCAGCAACACTGTAGTTTTATATTGGTAAATTTAATTGCTTTTCGTTCTATGCCGTATATATATATATATATAT
>NC_068986.1:85295351-85296306 GCF_001194135.2 Octopus bimaculoides | reverse complement strand
ATATATACATATATAAGTCGATTAGATCTGATAATATCCCACCGTTATAGCTATTTATTGATTCATCGCACAGTTGTTTTCTATACTACTCAGAAAGTTCTGCCAGGCTATAACAATTTTCTTTTTTTTTCTTTTCTTTCAATATTATATCAATATCTCGTAGTCATGGTTATGAATGTAATTGTTGTGAATTTTGAGATTTTCATGGGAAGAGTTTTAGAAAAGGATGGATAGCATTCTACAATGTCTAACTTGGTAAATATGCCGTTAGATATAAGTTAGATGCTATTGAAGATACCTGTGTCATTACTTACATCAGTAGTGCGTAATTTGAAATTATCTCATCATCAGGAAGAGAAATTATATCCATTAAGTTATCTCCCCTATCAACAAAACGCTGAACAAATACTTAATATTCGAAGATAAATTTGTGAAATTTATCCTTAAATCATCCAGTTACATTCACTCTTACACCAAAAACGAAAGGGGGAAAAACAAAAATGAAGTGAGTTGTCTCCTCTTATGTTGCCTCCCTTAGAACGACTTTGTTGTCAAGTATTAATAGTTACTTTTGTACCTGAAATATATGTTAGTATTGTTGCTGCAATTTTTTGTTGTGTTTGTTGTTATTGTACTATAGTCATTACTGTTAGTGGTGGCAGTGGTAGCGATGTTGTACCTTTGATGTTGTTGATACCAAATTGTAAAGGAAAGTTTTGACACTTACATGTGTGAATTTCTGAGAGTGTCTGCATATTTCGTAAATGTGTGTGTATGTGTCAAATTTTCACTTTCTGCTGTAGGCTTTTAGTCTTTATTGACAGAAATTATGTAATATTGGTTTCAAATTTTGATGTGTATGTATATTTGTGTGCGTCTGTTTATGTCTGTGTCTATGAGTGTAAGTATCTGTATTGTGGGTATATACATATATATATATATATATATATATATA
>NC_068986.1:85291187-85293687 GCF_001194135.2 Octopus bimaculoides | reverse complement strand
TTTCTGTATGATTCCTATATGATTTCAGATATTTCATAACCCTTGTTATTTGCAGTATTTAACATTATACATATATTTTTTATTTACAACGATATGTATGCTTAGCAGTATATAATACAATTGTATATTCACATATTTAACTGAGAGTTAAATCGTAGATGTTCCAAAGATCTTATGATTTACCTTTCTTGATTCGCCTCAGTCTTTGAGTATGCAATTGTATTTATTGTATAATGATGAGCATACACATCTTTTGGTGTAAACATGTAACCACATTCATAGAATTTATGCATACTGAAATTAGTACCACTACACGACGAAGGTTACGAAAATGCGAAAATCATACGGAAAACAACCATAATA
Source organism: Octopus bimaculoides (assembly GCF_001194135.2). Lineage (NCBI taxonomy): Eukaryota > Metazoa > Mollusca > Cephalopoda > Octopoda > Octopodidae > Octopus > Octopus bimaculoides. The sequence goes on along the minus strand of NC_068986.1, from coordinate 85,293,324 downwards.
CCATTTTTGCAATATTCTAGAATTCGGCACATCTGATATAGGCCGATGAGTTCAGATTTTCTTGTCTAATGAAACCTCATTGAACATTGTATAAGTTTTCAACGTAGTGTTTCGGCGATTTGTCCTGTTTCATTGTTTGACACCGTATAAAGATCAACTCTTTAGTTTCCTTTCTATAATTATCTAATGAACTCTTCTATCAATAGTGTCATCTTCCTTGCCTTACTCACTACAAGCTGTATGCTACCATTCTCAATCTTCATGGCTTGGCGATCCTCCAGAGATCAATCAAAAAAGGTGTCTGTGGGCTTCACATAGAATTTCTTTTTCTTTTTTTTTTTTTATAAAAGCTCGATTTAAATTAGAAATAAATATACAGAAGTAAAATAAAGAAAACTAATGTTTACCTTGTTTCATAAGTAATACTTGTGCATAATAAAATTATGAATAATTTGTTTTTGAAGTTACTCGACCATAAGTATCGATTTTCTAAAACTTAAAACGTTTTTTGAAAATTTCGATGCTGTTAGATATCCATTGAATTAAATCATTTAAGAACCTTTGATGTAGGCCACCCAAAGCATTTAAAGGTTATTCAGTATTTTCTTTCCACACACCAGTGTAGTATAACACTTCAAATTATACATGCTAAGGTTACAATGCATTGCAATCCCTCGTTTTAGTATTAACACCTTAAAAACACGGAATGTTTGCAGGATATTGTTCCTTTCTACTTGAATATGTTAGATTAATGTAATTGGAATGGATAAGTTTCAAGTTCATAACGACAAAAAAAAAAAAATGGTATGTTCTGATAATTGCCTGTGACTCTCCCTGTAAACACACTCGCTGTGCCCGGTGTATTCGGATGGATTTCTGGAAATCTAGTCCGTTAACTGAAAGGAGAAACTGTTACAGAGACGGAGAGAAAATGCAGCAGGATTATGCGTCAAAGCGAGAGCCGATTCTGAAGGGTTTCACTAGGTTTCTGGCCTTTGTGCTATTGTGCAACGGGCTTCTGTTGGCAAAACAAACTTTAAAGCAATTTGTCAGATAAGCAGTGGCACCACCTGTAGAAAAGGCAAAAAGGAAATAAGCAGTAGCATAAGCAGAGTCTTTTTATCCTGAAACAATACGTAGAACAGAAAAAATTCTACTAAATGTACCCTTAAATCAAGAAATTGTGTTAAACCAAGGAATATGTTATGCGTACGATCAGAAGAGATTTCAATAAATAATCTCAGGCTAGTTGGCATTCATCATTCAGGATACTATACCTACAGTGGAGGCGCAATGGCCCAGTGGCTAGGGCAGCGGACTCGCAGTCATAGGATCGCGGTTTCGATTCCCAGACCGGGCGTTGTCAGTGTTTATTGAGCGAAAACCCCTAAAGCTCTACGTGGCTCTACGTGGGTGGTGGTGAACTCTGGTGTATTCTTTCACCACAACTTTCTGTTACTCATTCTTCCTGTTTCTGTTGTACCTGTATTTCAAAGGGCCAGCCTTGTCACACTCTGTGCCACGCTGAATTTCTCCGAGAAATGCGTTAAGGGTACATGTGTCTGTGGAGTGCTCAGCCACTTGCACGTTAATTTCATGAGCAGGCTGTTCCGTTGATCGGATCAACTGGAACCCTCGTCGTCGTAACCGACGCAGTGCCATGACTATACCTACACATGACTGCATTTTACACAAAAGAATAACGCTTAAATATTAATTAGAAGAGCCGGTTTTGTTTTGACAGAGCCCGTAACCGTCAGCTCCCAAAGGTAACAAGATGCAAGAGGTTGCTTATGGAACTAATGGTGTTGTTCACGTTAGTGCTTCAAAGGTTGCTTTCATTGTTGCTGTTGCTCCACTGCGCACAATTTTGTTTATTAATATTGCTCGAGATATTGGCAACTCTAAATCAGCTCCAATATAGGTTTTATTTCTGACATGGATGATACATCAGTGTAGTGTTCGGTTGAGATTCAACAGAAATGGAAGAAAAGTTGAATTACTTTATCGAGAAAGAAACGCATTCTGTTATATATACATATACATACGTACATATACATATACATACATACATACATACATACGTACATATATATATATATATATATATATATATATATATATATATATATATATA
>NC_068986.1:85283759-85291096 GCF_001194135.2 Octopus bimaculoides | reverse complement strand
TATATATATATATATATATATATATATATATATATATATATATATATATATATGTAAGAGTGTATATATATATATAATATATAATATATATATCTCTATACACATTTATAAAGGCGTGTATGTATGTATGTATGTATGTATGTATGTATGTATGTATGTATGTATGTAGGTGATATATATGTTGCTGTAGGTCAGGAGGGTAATTTTGCAAATGAAAAACAGTTTTACTACAGGCCTGATTGTATATTGTTCAATCAATTGAGAAACCAGTCGATTGGTTCGTGAAGCCGCCAAGTGATTGATCGATGAAATAATTGATGAAACTATTAATCAAGCAATTCATTAGATACCAAGTTAATTAGTTGTACGGTTGACTGATATTAAAAATAAGTAAACTACAACCAGAGTGTGTCTTTTTATTGGCAAATTGACCCTTCCGACATACAACATCATCTGTTTCATCGCCTCACATAACATCAAATACCTTGCAAAACTAATGTACGTTGTGTGTGTGTGTGTGTGTGTGTGTGTGTGTGTGTGTGTGTGTGTGTGTGTGTGTGTGTATGTGTATGTGTGTGTGTGTGTGTGTGTGTGTGTGTGTGTTTGCATAACAAATACATAAATACATGTCATGTATAATACTAATGATAATAATAATAATAATAATAATAATAATAATAATAATAATAATAATAATAGTGATAATAATGATAATAATAATTCTTAATTGAACATTAAGCCATATAAAAGGGCAGGTTGCATATTTTTACCTTTGTCAACAGAATATGCATAGTAAATATAGTTACTACCCAATAAGAAAAACCGGGAAAGCAATTTCATTTGCTGCAAGTATTACTTGCTAATATTTCCAGCACATGATGATGAAGTCGTCGTCGTCGTCGTCATCGTAACTATCTTTGGGAAAGACGCAAGGCAAAAGTTTCCACTTGGTGCGATTGGGGAAGACACATTTGTTTCAATTCGCTCTCAAGTAAATGACTGGTTTACTTTTATCGTAGCAGCCGACTGAAAAGACAGCCGAATTAGACGAGATTTAACACTCAATAACAGAAGGGACGTTCCTATATGTTGCACGAGATTTGTATCAGTCACTGTAACAAACTGCTTACAATTTACAGGATGCTTCATCTGGAGAATAACATGGCCAAATTCCTCATCAAGATATAGAATCTAACCATTTTATACACTATAGTTTCTTTTGTTAGAACAAACTATACAAAAGCTAGTTACCATGAAAGACATTCTTATCCTGGCTTTTGGTGCAAAATGCACGCTTGTTTACATCACTAGCGGTGAGATAAATCCTTGCTAACTCCAGCAACGAGACCACCAGATCATGTGATTTTGACCTTCCTTGGTCTAGTACGAAATCACGTGCGCTAGTAGTCTGGTCATGAAATCTCATGATCTGTTGGTCTCGATGCTGGAGGTGGCAAGAATTTTTCTCCCCGCTGGAGATATATACAAAAGTGACTTTTTCACCAAAAGCCATTATGAGAGTTTTTCTCATAGTAACTGCCGTAGTGCAGTTTGTTCTAGCAGAACATCTACGTTTAAGTAGGAATAAATCTTACCTCTCGTTATTAATACTGTCACTGTCGGTAATAAATATTTTATACAATGTTGGATCTGTACAAGTTCATGCTGTTCATCAGATGGAACATCTTACAAACTTTATGCAAATATTCAAATGAATATGACTAAAGTCGACCACTAAATGCATTGAGTAACGCTTTAAACGTGAATCTGAATCAAAAATTCAAAGTATGGAGCCTTCGTTCAGGCTCGTTTTCGACAATAGATTGCATTTTTTTTTTGTCCGCTGGTGGTACCTGATTGCATAGTAGACTAATTCTACTGCACAGTAATTGTTGGTTCGTCTTTACTAAGCAAAATATCGCCAGTTCGAATGAACTCCGTCTGTGAAAAATATTTTAATTAATGTCATCAATTTACTGTTTCTATTGCGGGTTTCCACTGTACAAAAGGGCGTTGCTTTGTGAGCCTAGGGCTATGGCAGTACTTGTTTTTTTCTTTCATATTTTATATCGCATTGCAATTACTCCATAATATAAGATACCATACTTAGTCGTACTATTTTCTGTAATGGGAATTAGCTATACATATTGGACTCTATCGCTCTATATGATTATCATGGAACATAATATTATACGGATTGTTTCTCTTTTACAAAATCAAGCTTTGGTTATCCCTGTTCCTAGATCATATTATCTGGATAATTTCTTCATTTAATCATCATCATCATCATCACCATCATCAATACAACGGTAGAAGTAATGCTGGTTGAGATATCTCTGTTCCTGCTTAATCTCGTTAACCCTGCTTTTTCATTATTGTTTTACCATTTTAAAGCTTCTTTTAAATGGATATGTCTTTATTATTCTTATTATCATTAGTGCCATGCGATGCTTGACGTTTTGAGTCAAAATTTTGCCGAGGTTAACTCTACTTTTCATCTTATCGAGGATCGATAAGGTAAAGTACCAGTCAAGTACCGGAGTCGATGAAATCGACTAATCCCATCTCCTCAAAACTGTTGGCCTTCAATCTAAATTGGAAACTCTTATTATTATTATTATTATTATTATTATTATTATTATTAGTTGTAGTAGTAGTAGTAGTAGTAGTAGTAGTAGTAGCAGTAGTAGTAGTAATAGTAATAGTAGTAGCCTTATTATTATTAATATTATTATTATTATTATTATTATTATTATTATTATTATTATTATTATTATCATCATCATCATCATCATTATCATCATCATCACCATCACCAATATGAGCAGCAACATTGTTGTCATCGTCAGAGTGTTCATCATTAGTTCTTTTTCTTTTTTGCTCTTTTTTTCTTTTGTTCATGGAATGTACAGAGTTTAGTTTAGAAAAATATAATTAAAACAGGCAACAAAGACAAAACGATAGATATGACAGAACAAGCTGGTATCAAACGTGACAAATTGTTGGGACAGAACTTTGCGTTTGGGTAAGACGGCGAAGGGACAAAATCCTGCCAGGAAGCGCCACGTTGAAACAACGGTGGAACGGTTTTCTCGATGAAGTGGGCATAAAGAAAGTCTATTTTACTAGAATCGTCTTTTGCACTTTGAAAAATAATTGGAAACTCCATGTCCCAACCATCTGCTTCGCTCATGTATCGTAGTAGTCCTTGGAATCTCATATGAAATTTATCAATTTTATTAGTTGGTAGAAGAATACCTTGCCCAAATTTGCCGTGTGCCAGGTAGAGTTGTTGTGTGGATGAGTTCAAATAAATAGTAATGTTACCAAAAGCAGGATGTCCATAAATACCAACATACTCTGACAGGGGCCGCTGATACCTCTGTAAGTCGGGAAACCGATTTTTTTTCTTATGCTGCTTTGATCTCCACCGACGGTGGAATGCCTCGGCGCCATTCTTTTCTAGGGAAGATGATTTCTGTGCAACCATAACCCGACCGGATGTTTTCCTGTGTTTTGTTTTATTATAATTGTGTAACCAAGGATCTGGAAATGTGCACGAACTGGATTGATTGAGCCAAGCTTCTTGTCCAAGCAGCAAATCTGCGGCGTAGTGATGTATGACTCTTAATGCATTCTTAGAATGTGCGTTCATTGGACCGTTAACACTGCTGAATATCGCCACGTTATTGTCTGGGAATAACCATATTAAGGAATCATATCCAAATATCCTGCCGTTGTGCTGGACGTTATGGAAACCTAGAAAATACACAATAAAATTATGAATGTTCTATATAAATCACTGCACTCGAAACATTATTCCGTAAAACGGAACCTATTCATCGTCTAGTATTTTCTAAAGCGATTAAGAATCCCAAGTTTCAGGATTTATAATTAGGGAATGGTACAATTTAAAAGAAATCTGTTCATATATTCTCAAATATTTTATATCAAGAAAGAGTCCTAAAACCCAAGCAAATGATACTTTTCTCATGTACAAAAAGCTCGAGAATAGTTTAAAATGTAGATACTTTACAACGAGAAACATTCAAAAACACAGAAACATAACTGTGTGTGTGTGTGTGTGTGTGTGTGTGTGTGTGTGTGTGTGTGTGTGTGTGTGTACATATACATATATTTATTAAACACAATAAAACATTTGTAGTTGTTCAATTGATGTCACACTCTTCAAACGAAATTTCGAACCAATTTAAAATAAACTCGATATAAATTAAAATAATTTTGAAAAACAAAAACTTTGAATATATTTCCAAATAAAATACTGCCATGAAATCATATTTCTAATGCTTTTAGCTAAAGAGTAATAAATAACAGTTTAGTTTTGATTTGCATAACTTCTAAAACTAGAACAGAAACATCTTTTGTAAGTTAATCAGTTTTGAAATACAAAAAAGAAAAAAGAAAAAAAAACAATTCTGGTTATAAATACATTTGTTTAAATAAAACCATTCACCCATAAAGTTAACTTATACTTCTTTAGAAAATAATTAATCCTTGTTGAATGCAAGCATTTTCAGTGTTCATTCAATGTTAATTGCGGGTATTCCTTTAGACATTCAAGAAGTGACTCAACATATTCATATTCTACCTCTTTCAATTTGCTCTGAGCACGTACAGTGTACAGATGTGAGGCACTGTCTCTGTGTATCCTATTATATGGCTTTATCTTTTTAGCCCTTCTTGAAGCATTTATGGATCCCAGATTGTGTTACGTGGTAGATAATAGACACAGACAAGATTCAAGGGCGGAATTTCTTATTTGGTACCTTGGAAAATATTGGTACTTGTAGCTTGAGAAAATCCAACTTTGCTTTGAGACAGACTGTTGTCGTCCATATATAAATGCAGCATTATAGGTTTAAATTTAAATAAATCCGATTTAGAACGAATCTGCGTAAGTTCAAACAATTCATATTACAAATACCTACTATATATTTTCTAAATAACATCTATTTAATTTGCTTCGAGGTTCATTTAATATATTTCAATTCCATTTTAACTTACTTTGAGCTCATTTTAATTTCTACTTCAAAGATGCCAAGAACACTCCAAATGAACACATGCAAGAGTTATCTCCCTTATGTTACGCGTGAACCATCTCACCGCCAAGTTGGGGCATACAGTACAGTAAAGAATTTATGAACTACTTTCATATTACTTCGATCTTAACTGAAGTTATTGAATCTCATAAAAAAGAAGAAAAAAACTGTTTAAACGTAGAGTTAAAATATCTAAGACTAACAAAGACTATTCACAGTACCTTCCCAGATAATCCCTTGGTTCTATTGTTATATATTTACGCTTCGGCTTATATCTATGGATAAAACTAAAGAGTTCGTGGGAAATTTATAGAAATTTAAGGGAAGGATTTATCAGAAACAACTAATTACTTATTCTCACATTAGTCATGGTAGAAGAAATGATTTAGCGGCTGTGGTATCTGCAGGTGCATTCAGATCATTGATAGCCTGGTGTTCGAAATTCAGTTTGACCACTGAAGATTGAAACACTTCTATGAAAATGATATTGTTGTTCGTTCTGCCTTAAACTGTCGCTGCAGTTAGTAGGCTTTTCAAACGTTTGCGTCCCCTTATAGTGGCTTCACTGATTCAGCAGTATCGCTAAAGTTGTTCCACAAGAACAAGGTTTCTATATTTTGAGGATAGCAAATATTTTAGTTCTATTCCTGACTCAACAAAACTAAGGTTTGAGTTTTGATCTCCCCTAAATTTCTACATTCTGGAATTCCTCCTCTTCTCATTTTTTCAGCATTCGTCGAACTACAAATGTTCAAAGGAAGCAACAGGAAAATCAGTGAGCTGCATTCTCTACTTAATTAATAATCATTCCTACTCTAAAATATCGCCACCACAAGCTTTCATATATATGGTTGCCAGTTCAATGCCAAACTTCTTTTCATGTGAAAAATGGAAATGCTATTTTTGTGACCAGCTAAAAGAAGAAAAGATTTAATCCTAAATCTTTTGCATTGAGCTTACACCCACAAGATTTGGCGAGTAAACCATTCGTTTAAATATAAAGATGGATGCAATCTCTAATACAATTCTCTGTTATTCATATTTGCAATCAGCAATTTCTGTAATAAAGCTGGGCGAAAATGTTCTGGTATTCACTTTGCCTTACATTTGGCAACAGCTGGTTCTTCATACTACCCAGACCTGTTGCGATCTAGAGTGAAACTAATATTACATCTTTATAGTCTTTCCAATTCAAAATATATCTGCAAATGTAGACAAAACTGAAATTGGTACCAGGAATGTAAATCAAAGAAACACTAGTAAATTTGTCATGCCGTGAAGCATGTCGCATACATGACATTCGTTGTCATAGTTTCATACAAGCTAAAGTGACTTTATTGAAAAGTAGATTTAAACACGGGTTGCATACGTTGCTTGTAATATGATACGAAACTGTGACTCCAAAAGTGGATGTCCGCTGATTTACCTATCTGGTTATCTGCAACCCACTAATCAGTATTACCACAATTATACTCTAATCATGTCTACAAAACGAGAATATCAGCAACTAATCCGCTAGGAATCTTCCATATAGTTGCTCTCTCCCTCATGTGACGCCCCATTGACTTGAAAAGGGAAGAAATACATTGATGATTACACGAGAACATAATAATGATGGAGAAAAAAAAACGGGATATTGGGGGAAGGAAGCTGAAATGCTCCTCCTCATAGTCGTGATTAGGAATGATCTAGATTTAAATAACATCAATAATACATCAGCAACGACAATGTTAACAGCTACAGCAACAACAACAATAGCAACAATGATAGCAGCAACACCAATAAGAATAACAACCATAAAATCTACCAAAATTACAACAAAAAAACTACAACATATCAAACGATATGTTGAGGACTAAGTGCGTCGTTGTGTTTAGAATATTCACCTCTGTATATTCCTGAGCTCCAGCCTAAATCATAAGCAAACCGCCCTTCAGATATGGGAAAGGCAGGTTGCTTCAGTAGTTTCCGACCCAGAGGCATAGGTGTTGGTATCTGAGGCGTATGTAATTCCTGGAACTCTTTCTGGCTCACAAGCCGATGACCTCTCATGTCCAAACCCCCGTTTAGCTGAAACTGGAGCCATTTCTGCATATCTATTGAATTGGAGCATATGGTACCGGATGGCCCTGCTGGTCCAAGTGATCTGAAAGTAGTAGTAGTAGTAGTAGTAGTAGTAGTTGTAGTAGTAGTAGTAGTAGTAGTAGTAGTGTTGTTGTTGTTGGTGGTGGTGGTGGTTTTGGTTTTGGTGGTGGTGGTGGTGATGGTGGTGGTGGT
>NC_068986.1:85278354-85283749 GCF_001194135.2 Octopus bimaculoides | reverse complement strand
TAGCAGTGGTGGTGGTAACAGTGGTGGTGATAACAGTGGTGGTGGTGGTAGCAGTGGTGGTGGTGGTGGTGGTGGTGGTGGTGGTGATGGTGTCACTGTGAAGTTAATGTTAGGATTGATTATTTTCAATATTATTTTACTGCCATTTCTATAAAACTCAAATGTAGTTGTTTTTCAAATTGAATGCGTAAAAAATAGGGCACTTTACTGATTATGTCAAACTAACAAAATAATAATAATAATCCTTTCTACTATAGGCACAACGCCTGGAATTCGTGGAGAGGGGGTAAGTCGATCACACTGACCGCAGAGTTTTACTGCTACTTAATTTATCGAACCCGAAATGATGAAAGGCTAAATCGACCTTGGTGGAGTTTGAACTCAGAACGTAAAGACGTACGAAATGTCGCTAAGCATTTTGCCCGGCGTGCTAACGATTCTGCCAGATGGCCGCCTTAATTAATAATAATGATAATAATAATAATACTTTCCTTTATTGCCTACAAAGGCCGAACACAAAACAAATAGAAACGATAAATATACAAGGTAAAAGTGAAGTGTTGAACAATGCCGTGTATACAATAAATAGCAAAAAACAATTAAATAATAAAATCCCACCAAAAGGGATAAGTTCCTCACAGGGACGACCGAGGAACCTCACACATTCTTGTTATCCCGAGCAGATGTACCCCAGCAGGTACCTCTCTTATTCTCAACTTCTCTGGTTTACAAACGAAAGTTCAGAGTAGGCCTATTCACTCGGGCCATCCTCGCCACATTCACCTACCTTTCAACAAAAATATTGGGAGGCAGAACTTCCCTCTCTACTCTCACTTTCCTTTTCAACTGGGACTTGAAAAAGTCGATGAGGGCTTGGCCGAAGAGGAAAGTACCTGCCTTCAATCTTTTCAGTGTCGTCCATCTTACTACCTCCTTCACCTTGGCCACCAGATAGAGGAAAACTGCCTCTCCTTCCTGGCCAAAGGAAGGCGCCGGGGCAATGTTCACGATGGACTCGGCTGATAACCGGATCCGCCCTACACGTGACAACAGCTGTTCGACAAAGCTCCACAAGTCAGTAATGCATGGACACTGGACGAGTGCATGCAGGACGGTTTCACCGCCCTGCGCACACCTCTGACAGGTCTGTCTGACAGCACTTCCGTGTCTGTAGAGCTTGTCTCGAACCGGTAGAGCTTCCCGGTAACACTGTCAGGCCAGGGATTTCTGGAAGTTATCCATAGGCCCCGACCCGAAAGTTCTCCAGAAAAGACTAGTTAATTTATCCCTCCCAACGCCCAGAATTTCCCCGAGAGCCAGCACGTACAGAAATGGTAAGAGTGGGCATTCTTGACGTGCCGAGCGAGTGATGCTAAACGACTCCACAAGATGGCCGTTTACTTGGAACACCGTATAGATGTCGCTGTACATTACAGCGATCCAGCCTCTGAAAACGGGACCGAAGCTAGAACAGACTCCAGACTCCAAGCATTGATGGTCCAAATATTCTCGCCACGGGAACAGATTCTAAGTATTGATGGTCGACCCTGTCAAAAGCTTTTGATTGATCCAAATTGATCCATATGAGAATCCTTCCTTACCCCCTCTATGATATAGCACGTGAGGTGGAGTTTGTCGTGGATAGATCTGTTCAGGATAGTGCATGTCTGGGCGTCCCCGATCAGCTTATCGACAAGCGCCAACCTCTTGGCTAACACCTTGACCAAAATCTAACAATCTGCGTTCAGAAGAGTTATGGACCTAAACTTATGTATTTAGTCCCCTTTGTCCGCGTCCATTCTCAGCAGAACCACCATGCCACGGCCCACAGCACTGGGTATTCTCCCGTTCTGCTGCCAGTTGTGCTGGAGATCAGCTGAGATATCACTGAATAAATCTGTCATATGAACATAAAACTCGAAGGGCAGACCATCAAGCCCCTTGTGCAGCTCATCATCGTGTCCGGTATGTCTTCGGCTGTTATCGGCATTCCGCAGAACTCCGCAGCTCTAGCCGAAAGGCGTGGCATGCCGTCGAGGTAAGACGTGAAATCCACTTCCATTCTCGACACACCGCGTGCCCCGAAAAGTTCGACGTAGTGCCTCTGATATTCCGTATATACCTGCTTGGATTTATGTAGCATGCGCCCGCCCCGGCTCGTCAAAAACCAAATTGTGGCTTTGTCGTCACCTTGGACCTCTGTAACCCGGGTCCATCGAACGTCTTTCGTCTGCTCATGTCTTACAGCAGTTGCCAACCTTCGCGCTTGGCCCTGAAGAATTAATTTAGAGCCAATCTCGCCGCCATCACGTCAGTCGCAGTGCCACTCCTAAGTGCCTCCTCTAGCTTCTTACCTACCTGTCTCTCTATCCCAGATTCCTATAAATCTATTTCTTTACTAAATCCTACAGTATCTAATCAAATAACTATTTTCAGGCCTATCCACGGACGGTTGTTGACGATTGCGTCCGCCAACTTCCGATCGACTAACTTGATAACCCGGTTTCTGAATGCTTGACGTACTGAGAAAGACGCGTTCAGTTTCTAGTACCCGGAGCCCTACCTATGGATCTTATCTAGGTCGGCCGTGCAGATCACAAATTTGTGGTCTCTATAGCCGATGACTTTGAACTGTGGGGAACCTATGCTACTTTTGCTAACTGGTCTACAGAATATCATATCTAAATACGATCAGAAAGACCCGGTGCTGTTTGCTCATATCCATGTTGGCGCATTCAGGAAATCTAGTCGGTACCTGTCAGGTTTGTAAGGCTTTTACACCCTCCTCTCCTATTGGATAGCCCCACTCCATCCAGGCGTGCATCCGAAATGGCGTTCCAATCGCCAACTATAACTAAAGAGAGAGACGTCCCAAGGAAGACCGCCAAACGTCTAATGAAATCTGGCTTCCCCGCCCCAGTTGAGGCGTACACAGCAACTAGTCTGAAATCATCACCTTTGCTGTTACTCACATCCAGGATCACTAACTTACCTTCCGGGTCATAGAAGATCGTCCGTACCTCGAGATCCAGGCCTTTCCTAACAGCCCTACCACCCCACTCCCATTCCAGGTCAACTAAGAGATGCGTAGATCTCAAAATCGTCGAAAATGGGGGCCAGATCGCGTGTGTCGGAAATCCTGGTTTCGCTGACGGCTGTCACAGCCATAGATAGTAATCTGAGGTTGTTGAGCAGGCGTCCCTACTTTCAGGGTGACCTCAGGCCACGAACGTTTACACAGCCCACTCTAATCAATTCCATGCCGGTCGGAAAAGCTGTAAGAAAGAAAAAGAGCTTACTTACTTACTCTGCCAGTGATATTGGCTGCCTGGAGGCCTGGCATCCGCTTCTAGCTGGAGTTTCTCTGGAAACCCCTTTAAAAGTGTTTTGGAAACTGTTATATTAGGGGTTCCCAAGTTGTGTTGGGAAAACCTCCCGAATGTTCTTGTCTGTGCCATACGCACTAACACTAAGTCTTCTGGCACTTTAATGGTGCTGGTGTCACGAATTGGTCAATCTATTTTGAGCTATAAGGGCCATGAGATCTTTATTTGCTCTTCTCACTAGCACAAAATTCGGGGTCTGAGAATTTAACAATTCTTCCGAAAGCTGTCTTTTGGAGACGCGGCGGGGTTGTGCTGGTGTTGGTTGTATTGGTGGTGGGAGCTTTTGCTGTGTAATCGGTTGCTGAGCTGGGGGGGAGGGTTGACTGTATGATTGTATTTTTTTGTTGTCCTACTTTTGTGTTGGTGTCAATCCGGATGTTTTCCTACTGCGCTTTCTTTTTAGTTGTTTTGGGTTTTTCTGTTCCTCCTCATCCTCACTTCGGTATGTGTAAGAATCAGAGTCTGTGTAATCCTTCCCTGATGCGGGTAGGAGTGGGCTTGTGTTCCTGTGGGTGTCTGTGTGTGAGCGTGTGTTTGAGAGAGTATTTAACTGGAACTTATTTTTTCGACCTCGAAAGAACGAAAGGCAAAGTTGACCTCTGCAGAATTTGAACTCAAAACGTGAAAATGGACGAAATATGACTGATCATTTCGCCTGGCGAGCTAAAAATTCTACCAGTTCGCCGCCTTCTTGTCTGAAAATATTAATTGGTTTCTGAAAAATTTCATTATGTTTCTTTCTAATCCGATTTCAAATTATATTGAAAAAAAAAAAAAAGGAAGAAGCGAGCTTTCTTTCGTTAACTGCTATATTCTGTATTGCACCAAGAAGTCTGCTTTCGAGTGAATCTAGTTCTTCATGAAGAGGTAGGAATTTCCGAATATGAATCTTGATTAAATTTGCTCCTGAACAGTAATGTTATCGTTGATCTAATGCAAGTAGGTCTCCAATTTCATGTATCTTCTAATACTTTCCGTTCGTACTTTGAAGTAGACTTTCATTGATAGTATTACATTATGCGCATTACGTCTACATGAATAAAGTACCGCTATTGTACGGTACTAAATGAATATTGTTTTAGTTAATTCTGTGATACAAACACATTACATTTATGAATACAGCTTTTTGCTGGAAGTGAGTAGAGTCTAATATATTTTAATTTCTATGGCACAAAAATGAGTACATAAGAGATTCATGGTTTCTCACAATCAGCACTTCAGTCGACCGTAGATGCTCAAAGGATGGAAAAGAAATCAGATGTCGTCTGCCATACATCAGCAAAAAGATCTTCTACCCATTTCTTATGAGTAGAACCATGGGTAATATGGCATTTTTCTGAGAAACAGAGGTTAGGTATAATACTTTAAACCTTTCTAAAATGTCAGTTTTATCCGCTATTGTCCTTAACCTGTCGGTGGTTACTGCTTTGTCTCTCAATTTTTAAAACCTCTCTGAAAGTGTTGTAGTATTCTTCAGACGGTGACGGCAAAATGTGATCGTGTACTAATTCAAATGCTTTTTGGAGTAATGCTCTGCCAGCCCAATGTAAACTACTTTATGCAATGTTGGTTCAGATATTAGCTGTCTGTACACTGTTTTTCTCTATTCATTAGGCCTTTAATGAGCAAAAGCTTATATTTTAGAAAATTTCATATCGACTTTCCTCTTCCTGCATATGTTTGAAAAATATTTAATTGTGGTTTACCTTAGTACTAGAATTTTTTTTCAAGCAACGTTTGCTCTATTTATTGTAAATTTGGCTGAACAGCTGGTGGAATTTATGGCCGTTCGGAAAATATTTGCGAGTGTGTATGTGTGTGCGCATACGTATGTATACGTATATGTGTAGCAGGAAAAATAGAATATGAGTATATGTATATTTTTATTAATATTTAGCAGAAGCGCCAGATTGACTCAAGGGCCGAGAATTTCGAGCGTTGGCACTTATCAAACTTTTTGATAAGTTGCTTTCTCTAAATATTAATAAAAATATATGTATTTCGAAAAG
>NC_068986.1:85272091-85278129 GCF_001194135.2 Octopus bimaculoides | reverse complement strand
TGTATGTACGTATGTATATATATGTATATATATGCATGTATATATTTATACATGTATGTACGTATGTATATATATGTATATGTGAGTGTATGTGTGTGCGCATACGTATGTATACGTATATGTGTAGCAGGAAAAATAGAATATGAGTATATGTATATTTTTATTAATATTTAGCAGAAGCGCCAGATTGACTCAAGGGCCGAGAATTTCGAGCGTTGGCACTTATCAAACTTTTTGATAAGTTGCTTTCTCTAAATATTAATAAAAATATATGTATTTCGAAAAGGAAATCAATACTTACTTGAGGAGTGTAGTGTTTAAAGGAATAAGTTCATCATTTATGGAAACATAAGGAAGAGCAAATTTTCTCCAGTCTAAAACGTCGTCAGCAAAGACAGATGAGGCCATGGCAAGCGGCTTGAATATTCGCTGCTGAACTAGTTCTTTCCAGCTTTGACCAGTTAATATTTCAGCTATGTAACCGGCAAGAATATACATGTAATTGTTATACATATAAGCAGAATGAAACTTCTTATAAGGTTTCAAATAACGGAGCCGCCTGAAAAGGTGAAAATACGAGAGAATATATTTTAGTTACATAAAAATGCGTTTCATCAGATAAAATAAGTACCTATTCGTACAAAACATGTCTTTTATATGTATTTACATATCCATTAACAAATGTGCATATACATATAGATCTATGTGAACACATAAACACACACGTCACCTGTTTCACAAAAGTAAGAATGCATTATATCGAGCTGTACCGATATAATGTAGGATAAATATAGTAATAATAACAATAATCATTCGATAGAATTTATAAATATTTTGATGCATCGCTACGCGCGTTTCCACAAATCACATGTTCCTTAAGATCACAGTCCGTATTCTTAGAATGGTTAGTGTAGTCCGTCGTATCCGTGGGCATCGGGTAGATCCTCTTCATGGATTCATTTCTTCAGGTGATATAACATTAACGGATGTATAACTGAGGGTTGATTATCCCTTTTGAGCAATAAGTTGGTTGATTGAGTTATATGGGCATGTCTGTGCGTATTTGGTGAGGAAGAGGGGAAGGTCGTGGAAAGAAAGGAAGAAATGGTAGTTATATGGGGATGGAGGTGTGTGTGGTGATGTTGGACTTATTTTGCTATTCAGTCGGCAGATGTCAAGGATGGGTAGCACATTCTTTGTTCGATCTCATTTAAGGCATGACTATCTTCAATGAAATCTGAAGCAAACAGGTCAGCGGGTATAGCCACTACAGCCATCAGTTGCTGGAGTTCAATGTCTGAATTGATGCTATACACTATACCACTGTACTACTAAAAATAATTAAAAGGTCACCATAAGAAAGTATTATTTAACAATTCAGACAATTAACTCCAAAATTTGATAGCTGTAGTGGCTGTATCTCCTAGCTGTTGGCCTCAGACTCCATTAAAGATAGTCATACTTTAAATGAGACCGAAAAAAGCAATGTACATATTTTCCTCCTTCCATACCGTTTCTTTTTTTTCTGATGTGTGTGTGTGTGTGTGTGTGTGTGTGTGTGTGTGTGTGTGTGTTCTTTTCTTTAAGTCTTTCTTTCGTTAAATAATTATCAATTTTGATGACGCAGGACTTCTTCACATGTCTCAACAATGGTTCCACGGTATTTCTTACATACCACTCTAAGCTGTTTTTCTCTGCTTCGATACAATTCTGGAAACTAATCAAACTTCTCCCACCCTTCCTTCTGGACAAGTACAGCCTATCGGTGTCACTCTTAGGGTGGAAGGCTCCGTACACTGTCAATATTTTTCTTGTCTTCGTATCCATAATCACCAGTTCTTTCTTTTGTCGGTTTTTTTATTCCAGTTCTATACCGAAGTGATGCTATCGCCCATGTATTAACAGCTTGGATGTTATCCCATCCGGTCAATTTTGAGCGCAACATCAATCTTAGTCTTCAGAAACATTCCATCCTCAGTTGTTCCTTCATTTCTCCATGATTTCGTTGAACTCAAGTATGCCTAGATATTTGTAGCCTTCCTTTTTAATCTGTTTATTCAGTTCTGTATTAGATAATTTTATCCCTGCTAAGGGCTGCACCTTGCCTCTTTTCGGGTACATTATACCACACTTCTTGAGTCCGAATTCCATTCTAATATCAACACTAAAACAGCGGACCGTGCTCTCCAAAAAACTCACTTGTACCTCATTCTTGCCATAAAGCTTCAAATCATTCATGAATAGGGGGTGGCTGAGTGTTTGAAACTTTCTCTTAAGCTGATATCTCAGGTTCATTTTCGTAAGTATCAAAGTTAGAGGGATCATACAGACAATAAAAAGTAACTGAGATAAGTTATCGCCTTGGAAAATCCGTTTTCTGATACCCAGGGTGCTTAAGCTTTGTCCGTAGGATGTCAGCTCAGTTTTCCACCCGACTAATATAGAATCATAAGCTTTGCGATAATCAATCCAAGCAATTCTCAAATTTGTCCTCCTCCGTTTACAATCTTGCATTACTATTTTGTTTAACAATAATTGGTCTTTGCTACCTCTGCATCTCCTGCAATTATTATTATTATTATTATTATTATTATTATTATTATTATTATTATTATTATTATTATTATTATTATTATTATTATTATTATTATTATTATTATCATTATTATTGAGTGAGAGAGCAGTGCAAGCCATCAAAGTGACACGGGGTAAAATATAGGAAGCCCAATATACCCATCATGACTACTCGTCTGATACACCAGGCACATACATCACAACCATATGTGCGTGACATGGTGATCTCATATCAAGATAAACAGCGCATGACCTCGCAGGTTGGGCCCACTTAGAATTTTCTTCAGGTCGAGTAGCCCATCCCGTTCAAAAGGTCCCTGAATAAGGTTTGTTTAAGGATGTTGAACAAAACACCCATGTTTCCAAAGGTGAATTATTCAATTCCCAAAGAATTCCCCTCAACACATGGCTATGATGCTCCCCCACTACTTCTGTTCATGATCAGAGGTGCACATATCGTCAGCCACCAAGGGACATGCTCAACTGGTTAAGGTCAAACAACTGACAAGCAAATCTGTGCTATTAAGCAGAATATTTGCTGTAGCCCATCTTATTACCTGTAACCTTAAGTATCCACAGTTTTTCAGCTTTATTTCAACTGCTTAGAACCCTCCTGATAATCTTTGCTGTGTAGGACATTCTGTTTCAATCTCCTTAGCCCATTTGTCTATATCTTTGCTTACTGTTCCCAACACACTAATCATAAGCCGACTTTCACTGATCTCATTCACCAACTTCTTCCTATTTAAAATTTTAAGGGATTATATACATTATTTTTTCTGTTTTTGTTTTTCGTCCTCTTTCTTTAAGATCCTGAAATCAAACAGGCATGATGGGTCGATTAGTCAACATCATTTCCTAATCTATAATTGTTATGTTCGGTCTGTAATTTTCTAACTTCCTGTCCGTTTGAAGAGGAAAGCCCCACAAAATCTTACGTTTCTCCGATTCCAATACTATTTCAACTCGATTGCATCATGTATTTCCGGCTTCAAATCATCATTTCTGACAGTTTCCAGCGTAATGCTCTTACAACCTGGTCGTGCCTTCATTTCTTATATTCTTCCTGTGCCAACTTGGTGCATTCTGTCACAATGTGTGCTACTGTCTCGTTCCAAGTTCCACAAGCTCTGCATTTTTCTGACACACCTCTCCATATATTTTTTCTCAAGTTGTTTATTTCATTGCTTGGTTTTTAGCTGCTACAATTATAACCTTTGTTTCTTTTTTTAATTACCCTTTTTTTAACCAAGCCCATACGTCCTCAGTGGTTCTCCAAAATTGGTCATGCAGAGGTTTCTCTTCAATCTGTCTGAAGTGCTTTCTTTGTATTTCATTCTTGTCCTTTTATGCGTTTGATCACTTATTCTTTATTATTATTATTATTATTATTATTATTATTATTATTATTATTGGGTGAGCGAGCAGTGCATGTCATCAAAGTAACACTGGGGTAAAATGTATTTTATTTCGCTTTCACAACTCTGTGACAGTTTCGGATAAAATCTTACCCATTTATTTAATACCGTAATGATGCCTGGTCTTCTTTCTTTTATCCAAATATCATATCCAATGTTTATCAATTGCAGTCGCTATGGTAAATGACGATAATTGCCTTCTCCTTAAATTGTTATCATAAAAAATATAGAATTACTGTATTTGTGATTTGAAAATGTTTATGTAGGCGTGCAGTAGGCGTGTAAATGTTATTATTGCTTAAAGTGTCGCCAAATGAGATTCTTTTTAGTATCCACACAATCAACTGCTTTGTGTTGTCTATTCCTTTTGTTTGTTCTCACTGTAGTTACCTAGGTTTCTCTGAGGGGGCGTTGTCTCTATAACTTCTTCACATTTCTGTTGCGCGTTAAAAGTGAAACCAAATAAGTGATTTCTTAAAAATACCTCTTAATTTTTTCACTTCAGGTCGGAGGAAAAATTCTAAATAGATTTATTCTCTCCCTCTATACTTGGTTCCATTACACAGAAGTGATATCAATATTTTGAAAGAAATCAACAAAGTAGTTGCGGGCAAGCAGTTTCTTCTCAACACCAACACCAACAACATTGATAATAATAATAATAATAATAATAATAATAATAATAATAATAATAATAATAATAATAATAGTAATAATAATAATAATAATAATAATATAGGCAGATATAGAATGACTTTATCTGCCAAGAAAAGAGGGAGGACATGGACTTTTACAACTGGCATTAACAATGAAGATTGCCACAATTGGTCTAGACATCTACCTGAAAAGCTCTGAGGACTGGATGTTAAACCTTGTCTCAAAACATGAAAACAAGAAAGCATCATACTCAGAAACAAAGCAGGCAAAGGAATATATAAGTGAATTCCAAATGCAACAAATTCTAGAATTAGACGTACAAGAAACAAGCGCAGAAAAGCTAAGCGCTTGAAAACCCGTGCTAAAATTGCTGCCTTAGATATTCTGACTGATAAATGGCAAGAAAAACATCTCAATGCCAAAAAGTCAAAAAGAGCCTATAATGCCGATGTTGACAAAGCCCTTACCCATCAATGGCTAATGGCTTCTGGCTTAAAATCAGAAACGGAAAGGTTTATTATATCAGCCCAAGATCAATGCCTACCTACAAGGAACTACAAGGCCAACATATTAAAGAATGGTAGCTCCCTAATATGTCGTGTGTGTCAACAACAAAATGAAACTATTGATCATGTTGTCTCCATGTACAGTTTCCTTGCGCCTACAGAGTATCTCAAGAGGCATGATAGAGCTGCACAATATGCAAAAACCTGGACTTGCGCCATGATAAAAACTGGTGGGTACACAAGCCACCTCCTGTGCATGAAAATAATCACATTTCACTCCTCTGGAACTTCACCATTCAAACTGACAGAAAGATAGATACAAATAGGCCAGACATTATATTGAAGGACTTCAGACAGAAATCATCCCTCCTCATTGATATGACTGTCCCAATCAGTATAAACATATCTGTCAAGACCTACCAAAAACTGGGCAAGTATAAAGACCTTGAAATTGGAATTAACAAAATGTGGAACCTGAAGAATAAAACAATATTTGTTGTCATAAGTGCCCTAGGAACGATAGCAAAAGGTGCTGATTGCTACTTAGCTCAGATACCAGGAAATCCCAAAATGGCAGAAATTCAAAAGATAATGCTCATGGAAACTGCCCATATCCTACGTAAAATAATATCTACGTAATCTCAAATTTTAAAACAAACACACAATTTTCTTATGCTGTCTTAAAATTCTCTAGAACAATACTATGTGCAAAACCAAATATATGACACCCTAGGCATAACACTAACATGAACTTTTTGTCTCTTGAGGTCTCTGGGTGAGACTTGGAGCCAACTTGTACAAATGCAAAGCAAAAGTCAAACATAAACTAATAATAATAATAATAATAATAATAATAATAATAATAATAATAATAATAATAATA
>NC_068986.1:85270241-85271661 GCF_001194135.2 Octopus bimaculoides | reverse complement strand
AAACATATGAATGAATCTAAAAACAGAAACAATTCCTATTATAGTAGGTGCCTTAGGTATAATACAAAAATATTCAGACAAATACATAACAAAAACACCAGGACTTACAAATATATATAACATACAGAAAATTGCACTACTGGGCACTGCACACATCTTACGCAAAACACTTTCAATACAGTAAACATAAGAGCACCACAGCAAACCACAGCACATACCCAAGGCGCACAGAGCTGCGCTCGGTAGTGAAGTGAAAGCACGTTATAAAAATAAAACTACTGAACAATAATAATAATAATAATAATAATAATAATAATAATAATAATAATAATAATATTAATAATCATAATAGAAACATCAAACAGAAAGCAAAGAAGGCTTGCATGAATAATATTGAAGACAACTGCAAAGGTAAATTCCTGCATAGAAAATACCCTAACCGCTTGTCCAAACCAGATATTGATCAAAATCTAACACACCAATGGCTACAAGGGACAGGTCTGAAGGGGGAAACAGAGCTTACCTACGAGGAACTACTATGCAAAGATCCTTAAATATGGATCTGGCCCCTCATGCAGAATTTGCGGAAAATTCACAGAGAGAATAGAAAACGTTGTTTATGGCTGCCCAGTCCTCGCTGAAAAGGTGTACCTCATAAGACACGACAGACCAGGGCAGTACATCCACTGGAATGTTTGTAAATACTATAAGATTAGACCCCACGAAAGTGGTACAGGCACCATCCAGAAGATGTAGCAAATGGCGAGGGCGTCACTATCCTTTGGAAATTCACAATACAAACAGACAGAAAAATTGACTCCGATCGACCTGGCATTGTGATCAAGGATTACATCAAAGGAACTTGTCTGTTAATAGATATGTCTGTCCCACAAGATCAAAATGTCTTAAGAAAGGAATACGAAAAGCTTTCACTATAAAGATCTGCAAATTGAAATCACAAAAATGTGGAAGCTTAGTACTACGATAATACCAGTAGTAATTGGTGCGTTGGGAATGATAAAGAAGGGAACTGAGAAGTATATTAAGTAACTCCCTGGGAATTCCAGTCTCCGTGAACTACAAAAGATGACCTTGAGTACAACCCATAAACTACGGAAAGCACTCTCCATCTAAAATGGAATAAATGCGGTGATAATTTTACCAAGACAAAAGTGCCCTTTTGCTCTTGGCCTCCGTAGGATGCTCGGTACTAAGGCATCTGAAATAAAGTTATAATGAAAGGAAACCATAAATGATGATATAAAAGAATAATAATAATTCTTATTATTATTATTACTATCATCATCATCATCATTATAACAACAACAACAACAACAACAACAACAACAACAACAACAACAACAACAACAACAACAACAACAACAACAACAACAACAACAACAACAACAACAACAACAAC
>NC_068986.1:85261404-85269484 GCF_001194135.2 Octopus bimaculoides | reverse complement strand
CAGCACATACCCAAGGCACACAGAGCTGCGCTCGGTAGTGAAGTGAAAGCACGTTATAAAAATAAAACTACTGAATAATAATAATAATAATAATAATAATAATAATAATAATAATAATAATAATAATAATAATAAATCACTGATATTCTTGAAATCAAGGCTCAACTCAAGGAACCTTGTGACTGCCATCAACATATGGGCGGTTGCTGTAGTCCCATAAAGTGCACCCATTCTGAAATGGACACAACCAACTCGATCGGACTACCTGAAAGACA
The DNA here is from genome assembly GCF_001194135.2 of Octopus bimaculoides. Classification (NCBI taxonomy): domain Eukaryota; kingdom Metazoa; phylum Mollusca; class Cephalopoda; order Octopoda; family Octopodidae; genus Octopus; species Octopus bimaculoides. The sequence goes on along the minus strand of NC_068986.1, from coordinate 85,269,209 downwards.
ATGACAATATATGGTGCCCTCCACCCTAAGGCGAATGTACACAGGCTCTACATGAAGGAGTAAAGGTGGACGTGACCTCATTAGCGTACGAGAATGTATCAACAGTGAAAGAAGAAACATGACAGAATATTTGGTAAACAGCAAATAAGACCTGTTACAGTATGCTTGCTAATGCAGAAGGATTTAGAAAAAATGGACTTGAGAGTGCTCATGAATTGCGATCAAGAATAGCCAACGAGAGAGAAGAAACCCTACTCGGCATGGAATTAGATAGTCAGTTCCACCGTGAAACCAAGAAATGAAGTGACCTGGAAACCTCATGGAGGTGGTTTAACAAAGGTGACCTAAAAAAGAATACTGAAAGCATAATAATCGCCGTCCAGGACCAGGTATTGAACACCAACTCAGTGAAAAAGAATATATACCATACAAGTGCAACGAACGTTTGCAGAATGTGTGAGAAGAGGGTCGAAAGCGTGACTCACATTGTTAGTGCTTGTGAAATTCTTGCGCAGAAAGAATACAAGCGGAAACATGACAAGGTAGGCCATATCCTCCACTGGCTGCTATGCCGTAAGTATTGATATGAGGTTACGGGTGCTTGGTACCAACATACACCGTTAAAGGTAATGGACGAAAGGAGAAAGGCAAAAATCCTCTGGGACTTCCAGACAGACAAGGCATTAGAGCATCGAAGGCCGGATATAGAAACCATTAGGAAAGACAAACAAGAATGCCTAACAATTGACGTGGCAGTACCAGGAGATCAACTTATTATCATGAAAGAAAGAAAGAGAAAAGGTTCATAAATATGGACACCTGAGAATTGAGATCGCTAAGATGTGGCAGCTACAGGAGTCAAACATAAAGGATATCCCTATTGTTATCGGAGCATTGGGTTCAATACCACATTATCTGAAAAAAAAAAAACATCTGACAACCTTAGAGATACCCTACAATCTAGATATATTGCAAAAATCGGCATTATTTGGAACTGCACGTATATTGCGTAATGTACTGTGTGTCTGAGGTCGTTGTTGTGACTTGAAAAAACAGTACAAACCCCAGCAGACACAAAATCTTCAAATAACCTCACAATATTGTATAGTGTGCGACTATAATAATAATAATAATAATAATAATAATAATAATAATAATAATAATAATGAAGAAGAAGAAGAAGAAGAAGAAGAAGAAGAAGAAGAAGAAGAAGAAGAAGAAGAAGAAGAAGAAGAAGAAGAAGAAGAAGAAGAAGAAGAAGAAGAAGAAGAAGAAGAAGAAGAAGAAGAAGAAGAAGAAGAAGAAGAAGAAGAAGAAGAAGAAGAAGAAGAAGAAGAAGAAAGATCTGGAAATAGAGGTAACTAGATGTGGAAATAGATGTATAAAGATCTGGAAAAAGGAGGTAACTCGAATGTGGAGCTCAAAAACAGAAACAATTCCTATCATAGTAGGCGCATTAGGTATGATAAAAAATGATTCAGACAAATACATAACAAAAACACCAGGACTTACAAGTATATATAACATACAGAAAATAGCACTAATAGGCACTGCAATCATCCTACGTAAAACACTTTCAATACAGTGAAAATAAGAATACCACAACAAACCACAGCTCATACTCAAGGCACACAGAGCTGCGCTCTGTAGAACAGCGAAAGCATGGGGTAAAAACAAGACTACTCAATTTTATTATTATTATTATTATTATTAATAACAACAACAACAATAATAATGATAATAATAATGATAATAATAATAATAATAATAATAATAATAATAATAATAATAATGACAACAACAACAAATTGAGTGGATAACACCACTGCACATGTCACGAACGAATGCCCTAGACTTGCCCCAAACCAGTACAAGTAGCGAAAGTGCTGCATTGGAAACTACGCGAAAAGCGGGAGCAAGACGTTGTATGAGCTCATACTGCAGAGAGTGACAGAGTTGGAGACTAGCAAAATCCCCTGGGATTTCCCAGTCCAAGCAGAACGTGTACTAGAGCATAATAGACCGGACCTAGCGATGGTCGACAAGATGCACCACATCTGCTATATAGTCGATGACGCATGCCCCTTTGACCCACGAATATTCAAGAAGGAAGGCGAAAGAATAGATAGATAGATAGATAGATAGATAGAACCCTCTTAAGTATGAAATAGCCCGTCTAGGGAAAACGGAAGAGGTGAAGATAGTGCCAATTATTGTAGGCTCCTTGAAGACAGTATTAGAAGGCATCAAAAGGAGTATAAAGGAAATTGGAATAGAGGAAGCAGTAGGACTGTTACAATAGTTTTTCCTCCTTAGCACGGCCAGAATAATCAGGAAGATATTAGATAGCAGAAAAGAACGGATAGCATTTTAGCTTAGGCTGCAGGTAGCAAGACCGCTACATATGCAAGGCTCCAGGAGTTTCAACAAAACCTGTGATGATGATGATGATGATGATGATGATGATATGCATCACCCAGGAACAAGCTTTGAGAACTAATTACACCAAGTTCCAAATAGATAAGAGCAGTGAATCGTCTCTTTGTAGGATGTGTGACAACAAAAACGAAACAATCTCACATAACGTGAGTAAGTATAGCGAGCTGGCCTAAAAGTACTACAAAAGGAGGCACGATAACGTGTCTAATTTTATTCACTGGAGACTGTGAAAATTGTGGTCTGGGCAGAGCACGGAAATGGTTAGGGCGTCGCTGAGAACAATGAATATAAGATCCTGTGTGATTTTACAATCCAGTGTGATTCCCTCATCGATGCTCGGAGACCAGACATTGTTGAGGTAAATAGATGGAAAAAGGAAACTAAGGTCATAGATATTGCTATTCCTGGGGATGCACGCGTAGATGACAAAGACCTGGAAAAGATGGAAAATACAGACGAAACTGCAAGAATGTGTGCAATGAGGAGAGTAAGTGTTATCCTAGTAGTTGTAAGTTCACTCGGCGCACTAACAACCAGATTTGAAAAATATGTCGGAAAATCTGGAATTAGCATGAGGGCAAGGCAGGCCCGAAAAACTGCTCTTCTTGGGACAGCTAGGATTAACACTCTGGTGCATGGGTACTGAGTGTCTTCCATGGTTATTACCCAGGTTTATAATTTGTGGAAAGAAACCCAGTGAGATCTCTGACATCTGGTTGCTGTCCGCTCTCATAGAATTAATCAGATTCAGTAAGACCGGGAGCTCCGAGAAGTATAATAATAATGATGATGATAATAATAATAATAATAATAATAATAATAATAATAATAATAATAATAATAATAATAATAATAATGATGATGATGATGATGATGATGATGATGATTAGGCGCAGTGCCTCAAATCTTGAGGGAAAAAGTTACCCGACACTATCAATCTCATCATTCGATTAGAACCTTACTTTGTTGACCCCGATGAAATGGGAGGCAAGGTTGATCCTAGTGAGATTTCAACAGAGAATACAAAAAGTAAAAAGAAATAAACCTGAGCATTACTGTTAATTTTGAATGTTTCATTATTAAGTATGAACTGCCTTGTGAATGTTAAACACTTCTATACATGCTCTCCAAGATGTTTCAAAGTTTTTTTCAAAGAAAGGAATCGTACATATATTTCCGAAACTACGGCTAATAAAGTTATCAGAAACAAAATCTCTTGATTAAACTATCGGTCCACTTAGGATATGTAATGAACATTCCAGTGTGAGATTACTGTGAATTATAAACAAAAATAATTCAACATGTGGTTCAGAAACGGTGTCTTTTCAAGATGTTTAATCCGAATAAAACGAATCATCTTTTAGTGTCAGGGTTCAAAATAAAAACAGAGATAACGTCCGCCCACTGAACATTATTTTAAAACATTATACTCCTTTAAGTATCAACACTATAGGAAATACACAGTAACAGTATTAAAGAGATGTATGCGGTACATCCGTACTGTATAATAGACTGGTTACACACGTGGAGAATAATATCTTACTGGATTTACGGAAAGATTACCGGGAAAGGAATGTTTGGCTGCAATGTGCAGCCATCGGTGAACCAAGCTATGATAAAAAGATAATATAAATAAGAAATCAAACATTCGCATAACATAGATTGATAAATGAAGGCATTCTCTGTTCTTGTATACTGGAAACCCTTTACATAAATAAAGTAGCGAACTATGCTGCCAGTTGACAACATTGAATCTGACCAAGCCCTTGCCAGGTCGAACCAACAAAAATGCTGAGCAACATATGATGGTGTCGACGTAAAAAGGATTAGACGTGTTAGACACATACTAAACATCATACAGGATGAACACTTGACTAATGAAGTGAGAGTGGTATGAATATGCAGTAAAATGATAGACATGCTAATCCAAACTAGCAAAACTAGCAAAGAAATAGAGGTAAATTGCAGTAATATAATAAATGAGGACTGCAAAGTAAATGTATACACACCTTTAGGCATCACTATCTCTTCTGATTAACACATTATTTGAAAAAAAACAAAAAAACCAAATGGAAAAGCAGATAAAATTCAAGGCTCTGTAATTTGAATGAAATGACATGAAAGACGTGAAAGAAAAAATTATACCAATAATAATAATTGGAAGAATTGAAATGATTTAAAATGTCACGAAAAAAAAATCTAAACAACACCGTATTACAAACCTGAGCCGAAACTTTATACTGGCCCTAAGCCTAACCTTGGCTATAAACGAATCCTAAAACAGCTCTACCAAGTACACTCCACATCTGACACAATACGCTTTTAATTCAATAGCACAAATTCAATCAATACATCTACTGCATACAACATATACCCTTTACAATAACCACCCAATAGACCAAAACAATTCGTACAACACATATCCTTTTCTACTCTAGGCACAAGACCCGGAATTTTTGGGGGAGGAGACCAGGCGATTAGATCGACCCGAGTACGCAACTGGTAATTAATTTATCGACCCCGAAAAGATGAAAGGCAAAGTCAACCTCGGCGGAAACGTAAAGTCAGATGTAATACCGCTAAGCATTTCGCCCGACGTACTAATGTTTCTTATTTTTTTATTGCCCACAAGGGGCTACACATAGAGGGGACAAACAAGGACAAACAAAGGGATTAAGTCAATTACATCGACCCCAGTGCGTAACTGGTACTTAATTTATCGACTCTGAAAGGATGAAAGGCAAAGTCGACCTCGGCGGAATTCGAACTCAGCATGTAACGGCAGACGAAATACCGCTAAGCATTTTGCCCGGCGCGCTAACGCCTCTACCTGCTCGCCGCCTTCTATAGAGCTCTAAAATGGAACTTCCACTGGCAGTATTACCCGACTGGCAGAAGGCTGAGCATCTGAAGACACTGTAGATGACAGGCGCTCTACTTTGCTCTATGTTTGATCCAGGGATGCTGCTCATCGATGAAAAGACAACAAATTAAATCTGAAAATAATTTGGAAGGAGATTGTGTAATACAATGATTTACATGCTAAAACTATTATAATATATTGCATATGCTAGTGATTTTCGATAACAAATCATCATGTTTAAGCAGTAAGAAGACACAAATAATATCAACATTGGATGGATTCAGTCACTCGTCTTAAAATGATAAATAATACAAATGTACACCACATTATTCAGACGAAGGTTAAAAGGAGAAAGCGCAAAGTAAATAGTGGGTAAATGGATAACTCTACATTATCAGATTAAGTAAACCGGTACACGAAGCGAACGATTTCAATTTAAACAAAAGCTAGACTATATTTCTCAACTCTCGCAATTAAAACAGCAACGTTATAAATGGTCGCGATCACGAACGGAATATATTTCTGTACGTTTTGCATAATTTCCAATAACACTCACTCTTCACAGAAGAACTAATTGTAGTATTTTCTTAGTAAATTTGTAGAGAAACTTCACTTTGAATTCCAACAGTCTAGCTAATTTAATATGATACGTTGTGAAAACTGAAAAGATGTAGTAAATAAACACATAAACACTAATAAAGAGAGAATACAATAAACTCATAGAATATTACAGCATACTAAACTACAAAAACTGAACCAATACAGCAGATACGGAGGCAAAAATTAAAGATAATGATAAATTGTAGAAATGACAATAATAAAAAGGCGGAAATGTATTAAAAATGGAAGTCGTTATATCTGCTCCGAAAGATAAAACATAAAGATGAAATTGCAAAAAACGAAATAAAAAAATAAAACAGAGAAAGACTCGAACCAGAACAACGCAAACTGAATGAAAGCCATGAACATTATATCACTAGATTAAACGTAATGTTATATGCAGAAGCCACAGTAGATTCAGAGAGAAGAGCGTGCTCTCTCAGATCTACAAAGTGAGATGACAAAGGAACCATGTTCTGAAGATGCCTAGCCCCGCAAAGAAGGATATTAAGTTAAACAGAGCGGATGTAGTTATGATGGACCAGCATGTCATCTAATCAAAGTAGCGGTCCCAGCAAATTATTATATATCTCTAAAAGTAGTGAAATTATTAAAAAAAAAACATATAAAAATTGACAGGTGAGGGAAGATGGAAAACACCTTCAGTAATAATAGGCACCTTAGTTACGATTTTAACATGGCCAAAACCACAGAGTTGCATCCATGCACAACTTAGGGAGAATATCTCTATTAGAAATTTAAAGATCTTTCGCAGAATCTTTATAATACAACATAAGACCAAAATCTAAAACAATAATACACTGCGTATATTCAAGAGAAAAAGATGTACATTAGTACATTGAAGCTTTGTAGTACATGATTAATTATTATCATTATCATCAAGCTAGTACATGCTAATTACATTTTCAAGTATGTTGTCTAGAGGTTTGGTGACAGCAAGTCTCCTCAGATCTCAAAAATCATTATGATTCCTGCAGAATATAGGATGATGATTTTCTGCCGGTTAACAGTGCGAATCTCATTTCAATTGTCGTTCAGTGTCTCAGGTTGCATTGGGCCAAGTGCAGTAATTACCACAGGAATAATTGTTGTCTTAGTATTCCATAGTATATTCTGCTCTCTAGCTCTCATTTGTTCAATTACTTTGGTAACGACTCTGTTATCATTGGGGATCACAAAGACTAATATCTTATATAGTTTGTTTATTTTGTCCTCTATGATAATATCTCTTCTTCTTACTTCAATAACAACAACAATAACAACAACAGCAACAAAAACAACAAAAACGACAAGAATAATAATGATAATAATAATAATAATCATAATAATAATAATAATAATAATAATAAAAAGAAGAAGAAGAAGAAGACGAAGAAGAATTTCTTCATTAGCCACAATGGTCACAATAAGATTGTGCAGTGAGTTACTTTCAATGCTGTCTTACATATTTCAATGATATGCCTTAGAATGTCTACTTAGCTAACCCGACTCTTGAAATCAGATAGACCAGCAACGGGTTCTGATAAATTTCCGCATGACTTTTGGGAGTGGACTGCCTGTGTTCAAATCACTGAAGTAGGAAGGCCTCAGTATGTTCTTTCCACCAACTACAGTCTGATGTGGGAGGCTGAGTATTTGAGCTTGAGATCATACTTGTTTGAAGGGCCTATTCTGCTACACTGGCTTGATAGAAGGGTGTAGCTTTTACTCTTACCCAAGTCGATTGCACTGACTCCAGTGTTCAACTTTTATCCATTGGTGTCTTTGACCAGACCGCTGAAATACATGGAAGCAAACTCAGCAATGCCTTTGTCAAGCGTTGGTGGAGAACAAACAACTATATACACACACACACACACACACACACACACACACACACACA
>NC_068986.1:85258443-85261329 GCF_001194135.2 Octopus bimaculoides | reverse complement strand
ATATATATATATATATAATAAACAAACTTATACGCGCCGCATGTGTCGGTATTCTATATAAATAGAGGAATTTGCGAAGCTTAGACAATCAGGTAAATACCCTTTAGAAAACGAGAAAAGTGGCGAGAAGTAAACTTCTTATAATCAACGACGCTCTTGTTCACAAAATATGCTAGAAAATATATTTTTTAATTGTATTATATTTCCTCTTGACAAAGAAACTTATTAAGAATAAATATGCTAAATGTTCCCTTCAGATCTCGCTCTATATGGTGTATATAACGATTGTATATATATATTAGCAGATATAAGCACCGACCTGCAGATATTTTGTGCACTGAAAGTATAAAGAGACGCCAGCTGCTTGGCTAGATTCAAAGGACCGGAGTACATCTGGCTTATGAGACAGAGCATGTCGAAATACCAACGTCTTAGAATCTTTTGCTCCAATGAGTTGAACGTATTGAGCTCACTCTCGTCATAAAATAGTGAAGTTTTCCTCCTTTGACGCGCTATAGCAACAAGCATATTTTGCGTCTGAACTTGCCTAGATACATTAAGAATGAATATGCAAATAACGATTTAATAAAGAAAAGTTGTTATTCAGTAATTTTTTTATCTATGGACGCCTTTGATTACTATCTTATTCTGGTGGAACCCCAAAGCCACTCATTGTTTAAAAAATAGTGTTATAGATACTTTTTTCAAAATTCCTGTTTTGCTTTTCAATGGGTTCGGTCGTCACTTGTGTAAAGCGGCAACAAAGCCACAATTCGGTCTTTAACGGATCGAGAGGGGTGCGTGCTACTCGATTGCGAGAAGATGCTCGTCCATGGTACTTGGCTCAACTGAATGGGGTGGACGATGCACCAAAGACGGATGTGAAGGTATCTTAGTGCTATCAAGCTATCAATCACACCTATGCGAGATGCACCCAGAGCTACGAAACCTCCTGTTCGTGCAGTAAACAAGCATTGCTGACTTATGGAGTTGTGTCGAAAAGCTGTTTAACAAGTAGGTTGGATCCAGCTATCAGTTGAGTTCATCGTGAAAATCTACTACTTTCCTTTAATGGGGACCGGCAGGTAGCTTTCTTCTGTCCGGCGACTAAGTCAAAGGAGGCTATTTGGGATGCAAAAATACTAAAGACGAATATTTCCATTTTGGGCCAAGCTTTTATCTACAATGTTTAAGTTCCTCTTGGTAAGAAAAACAAAGGTGGAGAGGGTTGTGCTGAACGCCAGTAAATTTATAAGAGTGAGTAGATGTAGCGAGAATGGTTTCGGTGAATGCACTTACTCTAGACATGCGTTTGTCGTCTGAAAATTATGAATAAAAGAAAAGCATTTGCCCTGGTACTTCTCGTATATAGTGTGACTCGTAATCTTGTGGGGATCTTTTGTCAATGCTGAATGGCGTTCTTCCGATTGGGGGTTTTGCTCTTATAACTTTTGTTGTTGTTTTTTTTTAATGTTTACGTGTGTTTATGTACATCCCTACTGCTCTTTCCCTTTGTATTGTCTTGAATGAGCTTTGCACCACTTGTGATCAATACAGTATCATCATCATCATCATCATCATCATCATCATCATCATCATCATCATCATCATCATCATCATCATATTCGAAGACTCGGTCAGCTAAACCATCGACCGATGCACAGTGCTGAACTCACTTTTCAGCACTATCAGTTGTAAAACTAGCGGCACAATTGCGATTGAGACGGCCAGAAACTATTTGCACTTCAGAATTTTTTTATATATACATATGTGTTTACCTTGTCCTTCACTCCCAGTGGTGCACATGCTAATTAACTCATAGCTGTGATCCTTACATGTGCTGCAATTTTTAATACTTATGAAGTTTCATAGTGAATCACACCTCCATAAAATGCAAAAGTTAATTTAACTAAAAATATATATAATCAACTAAATTATCAACAAATAAAATTAATACATCTAAATAAATAAAAGTTATAATAAAAACTGAGTAAATAAGTAGAGGTTAAATAAATATATTGATTTGGATTCTTGCTAATATATAGTTTTTTATGTTTATTCTTTTCACAAATGAGTAGCCATCCTTTATAGAACAAATCCAAGGAGAATTGTAGTTCCTCAGAGCTACAACTAGCCATTGTCCACTGTGATCGTAATTTAATCTCAATCTACTTTTAGAAACGAATTCAAAAGATACACAAACACACAAAAGCATGCTCATATCTCAGAGTCAGTAGATCCATTGGTGATGCAGGTGGAGTGCTGCTATATGGATAAGGAGTGGGGATGAAAGTTTGGAAAGTGGTTAAGATATGCAAGTCCAAATAGTAAGAAGTTCAGTCAGGATCAAACTAGTGTAACCAAGTGAGCGTATAATATATAGTTGAAATTTATAGAAAAACAAAAGACGGAGACAGGTGTATGAATATCAAGCAAATGTATTAGTTTGACGCTAGGGAAAAATGAAAAAGTCTTTTACGTTTCGAGCCTACGCACTTCAACAGAAAGGAATAAGAGCAAATAAACACACAGAGAGAATGTAAAAAGTCGTGTAGAGTTCAGCGGTCCCACATGGTGAATTGGCCATGTTGGACCTGAGAACAATGGCCGAATTTGCCATGCTGGACTGCTGAACGCTACACGTTTTTTCCTTTCCCTCTTTCTTCATTTCATCTTATTCCTTTCTGTTGAAGAGCGTAGGCTCGAAACGTAAAAGACTTTCTCACTTTACCGAGCGTCAAACTAATACACTTATTTGTTGTTCATATACATGTCTTCGTCTTTTGTTTTTCTATAAATTTCAACTATATCTATCTATCTATCTATCTATCTATCTATCTATCTATCTATCTATCTATCTATCTATCTGTATATATATATATATAT
>NC_068986.1:85253996-85257906 GCF_001194135.2 Octopus bimaculoides | reverse complement strand
AGAGAGAGAGAGAGGAAGAGAGAAAGAAAGAATATGCGAGGGTTTAGTTAACGCTGGGTGAGTGCTATAGATGGTCGGCAATTAGGTTCCAAGAACACAGCTAAGACTGGATCTAGGGAGCCGTGTTAGAGCTCCAATATGGCATGTATATATTATATTATGGGAAAAATCAAAACCAACCCAGAACGAGTATCTCAAGTCATTTAGAATAATTTAATTAGGCAAAGGTGAATTTCAAGTCTTACAGCTGTTTCTGGTATAACACAAGTTGATTAGCATGTCCACTGGTTATTCTGTCATCATGACTTGAGATAGTCGTTTTGTCTTGGTTTTGATTTTTCCTCATATATAATATATATGTGGCTGTGTAGTAAGTAGCTTGCTTACCAACAACATGGTTTCGGGTTCTCATGGCATCTTGGGTTAGAGTCTTCTACTACAGTCTCGGGCCGACCAACGCCTTGTGAGTGGATTTGGTAGACGGAAACTGAAAGAATCCCGTCATGTATATGTAAATATATATGTGTGTATATATATATATATATATATATGTATGTATGTATGTATGCTTGTATGTATGTGTGTGTCTCCAGCATCGCTTGTGTTTGTCCCCCAATATCTGTTTTTGTGTTTGCCTGTGTTTGTCTACCAACATCGCTTGACAACCGATGCTGGTACGTTTACATCCCCGTAATCTAGCACTTCGACAAAGGCGACCGATAGAATAAGTACTAGGCTTACAAAGACTAAGTCCTGGAGTCGATTTGCTCGACTAAAGGCAGTGCTCCAGCATGGCTGTAGTCAAATGACCGAAACAAGTAAAATAATAAAAGAATAAGAGAATACATACATACATTACCATCTGCAAAATGAATGATGGACACAATATGGACATCATATTCTATTCTATTAATGGTATTAATGGTATTAATGGTATTGATGAATCGTGGAGTATCGCTCTGTATTACATGTCATGTGTTTCATAACTTCTATATTTTGTTAAGAAATTTAATAAATCCACGGGGATTGATTATTTTTGTTGTAGGAAACGTGTTTCCAAGCTGTCATTCACAATGATACAAGAGACATTCTCTTTAATTTGATTGTCTGAGTGGACAGTCATGTCCTAGACAATGATTACTTTAATGCTTTCAGAATCTTATTGTGATATGTTCTGATGTTATGTTTCATGCAATGAAACCTGATAACCTTGACAAGCCGTCTAACATTAACATACACTAATTCCAATAGATATCTGGTTGTTGTACAAAAATATTTTTATTAGAATATACCAATAGTGTTACAGTGTAAGCGGATGGCGTGTTTTGTCCTTGAGCAAAGCGCAACATTTCATATTGCCTCACTCCAATCAGTTGAAAACGAGTATAGGCCTAGTACAACCCTCTGTTTGTCGGTCCCTCTCTGTGTATTTATCTCTGTCAGTCTGTCTCACTTCCTTTCCTTCTTTGTATCTTTCTCCCCCCCCCTCTCTCTGCTTGTCATATAACATTTTAAATATTCCGCTGGATCAGGAGGTCGGAGAGCTGCGCGGGAGTCAAAGACTGCAATTAGCGAAATCTTCATACATCACTTCTGAATAAATGTTATGGTTGGTTACAACAATCGAAGTATTGTGATCAATGATCGTTCATATTCGTCAAATATATAATGTCAAAGTTTACTATAAATCCTTACATAATTTAGCTTAACATAATACAACTAAAATGATTGAGAGATTGTTATCGAATGCCTCCGCTCAGTAACCGATCCTCTAACACCACCCATCTATTATCAACGTTCAGGATATTTTTACTTATTCAACATTTCGATCTGTTCGATCTAAAATCATCGTTATATTCTGCAATATTTGGTTTATTTTGAAAATGGATTTGGACTTGGATTCCATATTTCTAAATAGTGGTTATTAACATTATGATCTATTAACATTCTGATCCAGTGAAGTAATTGTATGTTGGTTGAATTTAACTTTGACCGTACAATAATGGCAGCTATCTTCAGCTGAAGCTATTTCTAGATTTACTGTCTGTGATCTCTAAGCGCTACAATTACTGTTTCTTAGTCTTTACCGATTTCCTGCTGCAATTTATTTTATAATGAAAACTTCAATCCCCGTTTGTATATTGTTAACAATCTCACATTAAATGTGATCAGTTATGCCTGCATTTAATTTTCCCCTCTTTTCATTAAGCCATCTGTTTTTCTTTGTATTCTTATTCATTGACCGTCAGTTTCTCCACTGTAGGCGACGCACAAAACAACAGATCTTATTAATGGAATGCTTTCAATTCGTATCCTCAATAGCTTTTTCTCGACCCAGTTCTGGGTGAGACCAAATACTCTGCATGTCATCTGTTTCCAGCTCTTGTCCATCTGGATTTTCTGGACAAAATCAAGCTCCGAACTATTTAAATGGTCTCTCCATCCACCACCTCAAAACATTACTCATCAGGTAGCGGCCCGCAGGCCAAACGACTTCTGGGTAATTTCTACTCCTGTCACGACCTCGTATTCCATTAGAGTAGAAATAATCAACGCGATGTATTTGATTCCCAACAAACATTATTACGATGACATCGTCAGCATATGCAAACATGGATTCTCGTGGGATGCAAAGCGCTGCAGTAGTGGGTCTATGGTCACTACGACACAAGGTGGTCATTCACTCTGATCAGTGAGCAAATGTCGTTGTAAGTTATAGCACACGTACATAGAATTAAGTTGTACACGACACTCCGAATCCGTCAATAAACGAAATGAGGATTTGACGTTACTTTGAACATATGCAATCCAGATCAATCGAACGGTTTTCTTTCCCTTGTGTCTTAAAGTATGCGCCCTAGCAGATTAACTGAAACGATGAAATGTATAAAAAATGAAGAGTTTGTAGATAGTTCTCATTCAGTAACAGAAAACATTATGACTAAGCTCCTGTGTCATATGAATATCTAAGCCAGGAATATTCTAACGTGATAGTACCTGTGGTTTTCATTTTATTCTATGATTGTTGCCTTTGTGTTAGTTAATAGAAAACAAGTTAGAAGTATGACGTAAGGAAATTGAATTTCAGACTCATCTGCCATCAGCTTTTCATGAATAACCGTAACCATATGCTGAAAATATTGATGATGTCTCTACATTAAAGGCAAGTAATTCCGCAACAATTTTATGATGATATTTAGGCTGGATAAATGTATGAAGGAGATAATAAAACGACGTAAATTAGCAAACCATGCTGTTGGTTTGTAACTGTACGAATGGGGGATCATGCAAAGACAGACAATGTCGCTTTCTGTATGTAATTAAACATAAATGCAAGTAACACGGCGCGAAAGCTGAGCGAATAAGAATGATAATGGAAATTCGAAAGTCAAAACTACTCTTGAAATTCATTTCAACGACAATAGCATTACCTGTAAAATTAACATACTTATGATAATTCCAGCCGTAGCAAACTGAATTTTTAGAATCAAGCACTTTCGGTTTTAATAAACCGAAAAAAGAGGACCTTCCTAACAAAAGCACGACGAATGACACAAAACAGTTGACATCAAAGAGGACATATTACGTTGGCAGCAATAACATGGTAGAGTATGTACAATTTCAAAGCGCCAGTTGATAAAAAAAAGTCATACACAGGTGAGGTAACTCACCCTCAATCCCATTTAGAAGTGATGGGATTGAGGGTGAATTACTTCGCCTGTCATGCCTCCGCGTTGCTTTAATACTCGGTGCTTTGAAAGTGTATATACTCTACCACGTTATTGCAGCCAACGGAAAATATATGAAGCATACACTTTAAGTATATGTGGTTAATAATATTTATTATAGTAGAGCTGTTTTTATTTTATATGTGTGTGTATATATACATATATATATATATATATATATA
>NC_068986.1:85251602-85253330 GCF_001194135.2 Octopus bimaculoides | reverse complement strand
TATATATATATATATTGCGTGCAGAAGCGAGCTGCTGTCATCTCTGGCAGAATTATTAGGTGCTTTCCACAGTAATCCGACCTAGCCATAAAGCTCAAGTGTATAAAATTAGAAAAGACATGCCACCTCATATTAGAATTGCTAGAATGGAGGTGGACTTATTCACGGAATTAAAAAAAAAACAGATACCCAGACGACATCAATGATGTTAACAAAGAGATGGGTGGCCAAAGTTTTATGGTTAGTTCAGCGGCTACACCACAGAAGAAAAGGATGGGGAGGAAGCTGAAAGCGTGCAGTCCCTCCCCAAACTAAAAATGTAAAGTAATACGGTGTAGCAGGTGGACTTCACGGCCAAGGTTTAATTTTTTCTTAATTAAATGTAAACACATCATCATATTTTTAAAACTCATTTATGAACCTGTGAACACTTTTTATTTGTGATGTCCTGTAGTGTCCTCCGTCCGATAAATATTATCACAATAAAGAATATATCTCGACAGACGAGGTGTCCAGTACTGAGGAGGGGCAGAAATAGCCCGAAACCAGGACTTATCTACTGGTCCCGTCGCTAGAAGGTAGGGTTTCGCTCCTCTACTCGCAGTTTTATCGGACGCAGCTGTGCATCGTTAACCAGCTAAAGGAGATGTTCTCTTCGGGTTAAAAAGTCGCAGTAAATTCCGCTCGAACGGACAGCCTTGTTAAAAGGGCTACGAATATTACTTATACGCACGCACACACACACACACACACACACACACACACACACACACACACACACATGTATGTATGCATGTATGTATGTATATATGTATGTATGTATGTATGTATGTATGTATGTATGTACAAACAAAGTTGGCCTGGTGTGGATAAAGAAATCTGGCGGAGGTGGAGCAACAAAGATCAGCGTAGAAGTTTGAACAGCTGGATACAGTAGAAGAAACCTTGATAATTTCTGTAACATAGGAGACTATTCTCGCCTTTGTGAGATATTTTCGGAAAGAATACGACATGATGACTTTTATTTGCTACAGCGGAAATGGATGTAGGGATCTTTACAAAGAGGGAGTGCAATGATGTTGGGATTTACATAAAATTAGCGAATAAAGAAAAACTGGGTAGGAAAGATAACATGATAAGTACACACAGTATACCAAAATATATGAATACATGTCTATTATAAACATCCTTATATAGTACAGCCTCAAACTAGAAATAATTAAGGAAACTCATATATACAAGATTGCTTTAACCAAAGGCACAAGCAATCTAGTATTCATTTTCTTCAAATACACAGGAAAATTTAGAATAGTTCTATTCGCACTAACCATTTTGGCCATAGTCATCACATTTCCCTCTTCTCCCTCACTTACCTTTCCAAAAACAATATTAAAAAGAAATTTGAAGGCTTAATCGAAGAAGGAATAATCTCTCTTCCTCCATTTCTAGATAGTCAGCTGCGTTGCCTCTTTTGGTGCAACAATCATATACAGAAAAATCTACCCTATTAAATGAAATGGATCTTTTTTGCGAAGCGTGCTTCGTGATCACTGTCTGACTTGCTTGCATCCAGGATCATAAACACACTGACTACAAATATATAGGCAGACACATGTACATTGTCACTACGCGTGACAAGCACGAACATATATACATATATAGTGTGTATATGTGCATATATACATACATACATACATATATATATATATATATATATATATATATATA
>NC_068986.1:85248236-85251316 GCF_001194135.2 Octopus bimaculoides | reverse complement strand
ATATATATATATATAACGTGAGAGAGTTAGGGGTTGGGGGTTCAACCCACTAAGGGATAGTATCTATCCAGTATACTGCTGGGAGGGTACCCAATTATTGCTACACTAGTGCTATACTAAGTGCAATCAATGGGAGCGGGTAAAAGTGGAGGTTTTACCCAAAATTTGTATAACAATTAGAAAATGGAGGATAATATGCTGAACCCAACTACTTGCAGACGGTGTATCCCGTTGAATTCATTAATTTAATTCATAGCAAAAGTGACAAAAAAAGAAAGAAAAAGAAAGAAAGAACCAAAGCACAGGTGTCTATGGCAGACTATGTTATTCTGCCAACCTGGTTTACATCCAACTGGGAAGTCTTCTTATCCTAGTGATGTATCCTCCAGCGTATTCTATGAATGAATTCATTTATTCTTAAAATTAGTTCTTTAACATATGTGCCTTTAGGTGGGATAGGTATGTCCTTAAGCGATGAGTCCATCCTTATCAGCTCTATTTTCTAATTTATATATATATATATATATATATATATATATATACACATACGTAGATAACATGCAGACACGTGTGTGTATACACATACATATGTATATACATGCATGCATACATACACGCATGCATGGATGCATACAAACATGCATGTATACATACATACATACATGTATACATACGTACATGGATAAATGGGCATAGATACACGTAATTTTGCATGCATTTATCAACTTTTGAAGTAGATTTGGTGAGGGGGAAAAGTAAGGGAGACAACCTGTATACAAGGAAGAAAGGAAGAAATGCAAAGAAAGCATGTGGAAATGAGAAAGTGAAATAAGTGGAAATAGTGAGAAAGAAAGAGAGAGAAAGAGACAGAAAGATAATGCGAGAAAAGAAAGAACAGAAATTATGATCTGAAGATATGTAACAAAACGAAAAGAAAACACAAAATCCACCCACCCGAGGACGTATTCTGTTAAGAGGTTGGATTAATGCATTAAGTGAAAACCTCTTGATGTGAAAACCTCTCCAAAGTTTTTGATGCTGAAAAGGTTAGAAAAGTTAGTAAGATAATGGATATAGCTCTCTGTTCATTAGTTTGGAACTGATTGCCTAATGCAATCATTTAGCCTACTTTTATGCAACCATATTACATTACACAGTCCAAACTTATTCCAGTGTTACTCTAGATAATATTATTACTAATAACTAGATTTCGTATGCCATAACCAACGTAGTCAATACTTTATAAACCGTTGAGCAAGCTAAATCCTTCAACCGGCACCTGTTACGGTCTGTAGCTATTTGATTCCATTAAAATGTGTCGCGGTAAAGAAAAGACATGGAACTCAAACAAAATCTAAACTCTGAATTCTCTGTAAATATTTCTAAAGAAATAACTCAATATAATAAACTTTAAAAGTAAACTTAAACATGAGTTCAAATTCGGCTTAGTTGCATTTGATTGGCTTAGAATTCATCTGAGATATTAACGCATTAAAAGTAAAAGAAGTTTACATTATCTTTCACAAATCTCCTTTTATAGATATGCACATTATATGCAATCTCATTTTTCTCCGAATCTAGATAGTACCCTCTACGACATTGTTAGCAACACACATTTGTTACTGAAAATGAAATAAACCTGGTTATTCATACATCAAGAGTTTGGCTCGTCACTTCAACTATTCTTTCTCTGTTTGCTCCATGCACTCTCTTTGAAGTTTGTTAGCACTATGACCCATATCCGATCGACCAAAATTTACAACTCATTTTGCGAAGAAGTACTCCTACTTTACGAATACGCGACGTTCTAATAATGCCACCTATTCTCTTCTGTTCTGCTCATCGTTGCCTTACAAGTTTGCATGTTCTATTGCAGCTGTGTAAATGCTTATATCAATAATTAAAATACGCTGCACTTTACCTGCCTGGCATTACATCGGCTGCTTGTATATCATCCTACACCTTTCACACCGAACTTCCCTTTTCTTGATTAACTGGCGTCACACTTTTCCCTCCAACATGTATTTCTATTGCTTTGCCGTCCACCCACATTTTCAACCCAATCACTTTTATTCCAGACCTCTTTTTTCATTCTCCTAACTACCACAGACCACACGGTCACTAGCATTACTTCCTCACCACTCTAAGTCTCTACAAAATAATCTATTCACTCTTGATCCCCACCAACCAGCCATTTTAATCACACTCTTTTCAAGAATCTTAGCATATACCCCAGCTTATCCACTCCATACAACAAAGTGTAAAACAATGATACTCAACACACTCTCACTGAATTTTCTATTATCATTGTTGACGACGCCAATTCTCCTCAGTCTCCTTCGAATTCGGATTTCTCTAATACCCGGATGGAAATTCTGAATACGTTATGAAATATCTATGATTTTAGTGTGAACATCACTAATACATAACTTCTAATATTTAAAACAAAAGGAATTTTTATATACAAATTTGCAAAACTAATAGAATTTAGATATCGCCTTCACTTTGTACATCAATCACATAGCTGTAGTTTTCGGAATCTAAAATCCGGTGTGTAAAATGCTGAATATATGATTCTCCCATATTTTAAGGGATGGTTACGATTAGAAAACCTTTGATTGTTGGCTGAAGATACATCTTTCTAACCTATAACCTGAAGAGCGTATTATTTTCTCCGTGTATCTCCAGTTGCTGCATGTTTAACTTTTAAATAGTTGATATCGCATGAATGAGAGCAATTAATTTCAGTCATTTGGTTAATTTAATTGAAACATTTAAATTTAATTTACCAAAATATTTTCGTCGGTTTGAGACCGCGACCTGTTCAATGACAAAATTCCGTGCTGCATCGGAATTTTGTCAGTGAACAGGTCGCGGTCTCAAAGTGACGAAAATATTTTGGCAAATTAAATCTAAATGTTGAAGTGAATCTAACGGTGTTTTTGTGTTTCTTAAATGGCTTATAAACACCTTCCACGCTGCAATTGTTTTGGTTCCAGCACACGATCTCAGATCAGGTCACTTGCTATGAAAGTACACCTCCTTTATATATATATATATATTTATATATATATATATTT
>NC_068986.1:85246488-85248004 GCF_001194135.2 Octopus bimaculoides | reverse complement strand
CTCCCAAAAGGAACAAAGACAACATCGACCTCGGCGGAATTTGAACTCAGAACGTAAAGACAAACGAAATAAAGCTAAGCATTTTGCCTGGCTTGCTAAAGTTTCTGCCAATTCACTGCTTTTTGTCAGAAATAATACTGAAGCGGATTTTGTAGAATATTTGAATATTTCTTTCTAATTTTATCAAACGGGCAGCAATTTCGGGGAAGAAGCAAGTCGATTAAATCAACGCCAGTTTTCAACTTGTACTTATTTCATCGACTCCGAGAGAATGAAAGGCAAAGTCGATCTTGGCGGAATTTAAACTCACAACGTAAAGACGGACGAAACGTCACAAATCATTTTGCGTAGCGTGTTAACGATTCTGCAAGCTCGCCGTCCTTTTAGTTTTGCAGAACATTGCATACATACAAAATATTTACTGAATAGGGAATAGTAGAATGAGAAGAAGAGACAGAAGGTGGTTTTGAACGAGCAGAGAGTTGTGTTGTAAATGAAATAATCTCTTAAAATTTAAAATATATAAGTTTATAAAGAATCAAAAAGTATATACGTATTATAAAACTTTATGTAATAAATATTACGCACCAACCATTATAAGCGAATAAATGTTTATGGCTGAAATCTTATTCTGTAAAAACATATACTTAGTTTTCGTTTGGTGTTTGTAATTTAAGAGAGACCAAAACAAGTGTATAATAAATAAATTTTCATTAATTTATTCATAAACTATATCAAAAACCCATTCTGTCGCGTTATTTGATATTTGAATTAAGGACGGTTCTCTTGTTTGTTGTATCAAAGTGTTGTTTCGTGGAAGATTAAAGTATTACAAGATACTGTACATATAAATGCAATAGCTAAATATTTATAAGTACATAAAAATTCTAATGTCCTGAAGTACGGGATATAAAAATACTAATTGGAAGGCTCTCTATTTCTGTTACAACGATTATTCGAAAGACATACTGTTTAGGAAAACAAATTGAATACCAAAGGTATTACAGGAAAATTATTTAGTATTATTTCAGAAAACTAAAATATGGAATTATTGAAAGAGTATAATGAAAAAAAAAAACAAAAAAAAAACATAACAATAAATAAATAAATAAAACAAATATTTATAATTAAAAAAAGTCATTTTAGTTACAAAGGATGTCACTCCTATTGTCTTTAAGGCTAAGATGCAATTGACGAGGAGTTTTGAAATTTTGATCGTTCTGATCTCCCATGCAGAACACTGCAGCATTGTGAGTGTTGAGTGAATATTTACTCTTTACTCTTTACTCTCTTTTACTCTTTTACTTGTTTCAGTCGTTTGACTGCGGCCATGCTGGAGCACCGTCTTTAGTCGAGCAAATCAACCCCGGGACTTATTCTTTGTAAGCCTAGTGCTTATTCTATCGGACTATTTTGCCGAACCGCTAAGTGACAGGGACATAAACACACCAGCATCGGTTGTCAAGCAATGCTAGGGGAACAAACACAGACACACAAACAAACACACACACACACA
>NC_068986.1:85245211-85246145 GCF_001194135.2 Octopus bimaculoides | reverse complement strand
ATATATATATATATATATATATATATATATATATATACGACGGGTTTCTTTCAGTTTCCGTGTACCAAGTCCACTCACAAGGCTTTGGTCGGCCCGAGGCTATAGTAGAAGACACTTGCCCAAGGTGCCACGCAGTGGGACTGAACCAGGAACCATGTGGTTGGTAAGAAAGCTACTTACCACACAGCCACTCCTGCGCCTATTTGAAAAGAAAATTCCATGATTCTGATGTGCACCATAGATACGACATAAGCTTGGTAGAAACCTTAAACCTCCAATAGAAATTAACACGTAGTTGGCATCAATATATGTATTAATTGTTTTTGAGTCACGAAATAAAATTCATTAATATGTCATTTGTTGTAAGCTGGTCTGGAATGAATGAAAATACCAAATGTCCGGAGGTTCGAATGAAATTGATGTCAATACAATTCATGTTACTAAAAGAGCATTTCTATTCACAGCGGTGCAGCACACCGTAAATTATATTTAGTAGTTCATTGACATTCAACTACTGTAAACTTAACTGGCATTGTACAATTCAAGATAGCTGAAGAGTATTTGCCCTACAGAGTTTACGAATATTTTACAATAATATATCCATTCATTGTTCGCTCCAATTTGTTTCTGTTATAGTACATTAAGCCAAATATATATCAGGTCATCCCATAAGTTCTGTCTGAATTTTGAATAAAGAAAACAAGTGATCAAATGTAATATTTAATTGAAATTTAATCATCAATGTACATCAATAAAACAAAAAGGATCGTATTTTGCCTTCGGTATTCCAGTACCAGTTTCCCGCCTTGTTTTGTATTTATGTGCTTACTCGTGTATGTTTGTATACATTTTGTTTATCCTTTACTTGTTTCGGGGATTGTATTGCAGCCTTGTTGGGATTTGATCGAACAAATCGACACAGTACTTATTTTTT
>NC_068986.1:85242567-85244825 GCF_001194135.2 Octopus bimaculoides | reverse complement strand
TGTGTGTGTGTGTGTGTGTGTGTGTGTGTGTGTGTGTCTGTGTGTGTGTATATATATAACATATACACATATATATACATAACATATATAAAACACACAAACACATATAACTATGATTCAGTTGAATTAGGTACTTAAATTGAGGCACCTTGTCTGCTTCAAGTTAGGTGAACAGAATGTAATTAAGTAACAAGGATGTACAGGTGTCCGTTTCAAGCGGTTCCATTTAATTGATATATATGTTATATCTGTGTTAAAATGAGTTTAGAAAATAATGTCTATATTATTAATTTAGTGAGTAGCAGAGGAAAAATAGTGGGGTCAAGATAAAGAAGTGATGACGTAGTTATTTATATTTACAAGATTTTATGCAACATGTCGTCATCCGCCATTTAGAATTAAATCCTTTGCGAGTTATCAAATGTATTATAGTTGATGGTGATAAACTGATTTATCATCATCTACTAGAATACAGTTGAGAACACCCAACGGATCTAATTCTAAATGGCTGAACACTACATGCCTCATAAAATCTTCTAAATATAAATAACTCATCAGCACTCCTTTATCTGGACCCCACTGTTTTTCCTTTGCTGCTCTCTAAATTAATAATAAATGCATTATTTTCTAAACACATTCTACTACAGATATAACTTTGTCTTTCATCCTTTCGGAGTCGATAAATTAAGCACCAGTTACACACTTAGGTCGATCTATTCGACTGGTCCCCCTTCCCTCAAAATTTCAGGCCTTGTGCCTAGATCAGAAAAGGATATACATACATATATATATATTGACCGTTGACTGAACACTATTCAATTTTTTTTCTCCGTGTTTTTCTCCTTGTCTCCGTATTCTTTCTGTTGAAGAGCGTAGCTCGAAACGTCAAAGACTTTCCGTATTCCCGAGCGTCATACTAATATATACTTTTGTTATTTACACCACCTGTCCTCGTCTGTTGTTATTATTTGTATATTCTCCCATATATATATATATATATATGTGCATGTATGTATGTGTGTGTGTGTGTGTGTGTGTGTGTATGTGTGTGTATGTGCAAATAATTAGAAAATGGAGAAAACCACAGATTAACAAACACATCGATTGGACAACAATTATAGCTTATGTTTTAATACAAAGCCTGGCATAAAAAAATAGGTGACGTCACCTATTTTTTTATGTCATGCGTTGTATTAAAAAATAAGCCATAAATATTGTCTAATCGATGAGTTTGTTAATCTGTGGTTTTCTCCATTTCCTAATATTTGCATTAGTTCCTGATAAGCTCTTGTTTACCTTATTATTATCTGCACTCTACGGATATTGTGTGCCTGCACACCAACGCCCGGGGATAATGCAGGTAACAGATACAGATAGTATATACGGATATTTTATCCCTTAGTCGGTTACTATAACCGCTAACTCTGTTTACACATTCGTACGCACACACACACACATCTTAATGATTATCATTCACTGTTGATTAATAAATGAATAACTTTGTAAAATATAAGCGTTCAAATGCAGTTAAATACCCCTCGGCTCCTTTAGCCTAGGGGAAAGGCAAATAGACAATAATTTACATTACCGCACTATATTCTCGGTTCTTTCATCAACTCCAGCGGTAAGGGCACCAAAGAAACCGGCTATTCCTGCTGTGCGTACAAGCAGATCCCGAATGATAACATATCTGCTCCGATGTTCATCACACTGTTGGAAATCTTTACCTAATTTGATGTTGAGGCACATCACCAGTTGAATTTGTAAACCCATGATTGCATTACACAGTTAATATGGTATGGATTTATACATTGGTATATAAAGTATGCATACACCTCACGAGTGATGGCTAGAAACAGGTGACCTAATTCCATATATCTGTCGCACTGATCAAATACACTCTTTTCTCTTTCCTTTTCTTTGCGTATGTTTGTCCTCTTCTATTCCTTTGGCAGATGATTTTTAGGGCTCTGGCGAAGATAGCATGGCAACGATCGTTCACTCTATTTCATATTAATCAATCGATCGATTGATTCAATTGAACCATGAACGCACACAAAATTCTTATTTGACACAGCTGTAAGTCAATAATGCACAAATGAAAGTGGAAAACCCGTTATGAATGACTAACAGATCTCTCTCTCTCTCTCTCTCTCTCTCTCTCTCTCTCTCTCTCTCTCTCTCTCTCTCTCTCTGTATATATATATATATATATATATATGTAGATAGATAGATAGATAGATAGATAGATAGATAGA
>NC_068986.1:85240341-85242171 GCF_001194135.2 Octopus bimaculoides | reverse complement strand
ATATATATATATATATACATATGGATATGTGGGCACGGTACGAAACATGTACAACAAAAAATACGAAGTACGAGTACATGGAATATGAACTATTTTTTCGAACATCGAAAGACACAGATGGAAAACAAGACAAACAACATAAAGATCGACCATTTATCACTTGTTGACTGTTTTTCTACTCTCGTATTTCGAGCATTTCACAACATGATACGCTTTCGATAAAACAGTTGCTCCCGCAAAACTAGTTAAATAAAATTTGGGATTTTGCGGAGGTTCAAAATTGCTAACACAAACAGGACAGTGAAAACAAACAGGAAAGGCTGCTAAACCTAAATGAGGTTATGGTGGCGAACGCGTAAATCAAGCTTGGATAGGAGACAGACAAGAACACGTCTTCCTTGATCCAGCTACAACGGAGAGAAAGAAACACAAGTTAGGAGAAGAAATAAAGATGGCCGATAGTCACGTGAGAGCCACGTGAGCAAAGAAGTAAAAAAGTAGACCAAAGGTGTTCATATGTTGATGAATATAATTTAATGTTGATTAATAAATGAATAATTTTGAAAAATATATACATTCAAATACTGAAAAAGAGCATTTAATCCTTCATTATCGAAATACAACTCGGCTCATTTAGCCAAGAGGAAAAGTAAAGAGATAATAATATTACCGCACTATATCCTCGGTTTTTGCATCAATTCCAGTGGTAAGGGCACCGAAGTAACCGGGTATTCCTGTTTTGTGTGCAAGCAGGTCCCGAATGTTAACATATTTGCTCCGGTGTTCATCACACAGTTGGAAATCTTTACCTAATATCTCTTGGACTGGTGTGTCCCATGTCAAACTGTAAGAAAAGAAAAATCATAGTTACATCATTCTAAAAGCCATATTATTATATCATCATAAGTATTTCATCATAATTCAAGGAAGCGAATGATATTTTATGCCTGTAAGTGTTTTATTTGACCCCTTATTCAAGAGAAGAATTAACAGCTTAGTGAGAGGAAACGAACCCATAGATTTGCGATGATGTAACATACCTGCAGTGATACACACACACACATATACATATATTTATATATGTACGTATATACATATACAGACACTAGGTAAGAGTTAAACAAGCTCAGTATAGTAAACGCATAGTATTGTTCAAATGAATTTGAACATAAACTCTGACTGTTTCATCCAGGACAAGACCCACAACAACAAGAGTATTTATAAGAGAAATCCAAATAAAACTTTGATGGGGTAGTAAGGTAGTAAACACAGATAGGCTTCATATATATATTTACACGGAGAACAGAAAATACAGAATAAGAATAAGAAAAACATGGGTTTATGTATATAGAAATTATGTCTTATCTCGATAGCTGTTTCATGAAGTCAAGAGGTACGTAACAAACGTAATTTAGAAGTGATATATGCCTAACGTCTTAGCCATGCAACTGGTGATCAGCCAGAAAGAGTCATTCAAGAGAAGATTGGCAAATACATTGGCCAATATTTATTTGAAAGTGGGAGCCGCACTTAATGTAATTACTTCATTTAACTGGTTTTATGCATAAATAACCTGAAAATTGTTGTTCTTACGTACCTCTTGGCATCCTGAAATAGCTGTCGCAGTAGAACATTTCATACTTTCTCTATATGCTTTTCTTTTATTTTTTATTCTGTACTTTTTGCTCCATGTAAATATATGTATCTAGCCTATTTGTGTTTTTCTTCATTACCACCTCTATGTATGTGTGTATGTATGTATGTATGTATGTATGTATGTATGTATGTATGTATGTATGTATGTATGTATATGTGACCGCGAGTGTATCG
>NC_068986.1:85238518-85239996 GCF_001194135.2 Octopus bimaculoides | reverse complement strand
TATATATATATATTTGCAGATAGTAAGGGATTATTCCAAACCTTTACCAGTTGCTCTCAGTTAGGTATTCAAAATAATGCTTATTATTATTATTATTATTATTATTATGATAATCTTTATTATTGTTACCACTTTCATTAGCATCTTCTTTCAATTCTAGTTCCATTTCCTGCCGAGTGTCTTCATGAAACCTAGGTCAGAAAAACGTAGTGTATACACCGACAAGCCATGTGGCAAGTAGCTTGCTTACGAACTACATGGTTCTGGGTTCAGTCCCACTGCGTGGCAACTTAGGCAAGTGTCGTCTACTATTGCCTCGGGCCGACCATAGCCTTGTGAGTGGATTTGGTAGACAGAAACTAAAGGAAGACCGTCGTACATATGTATTTATATATATGTATGTGTGTGTATATGTTTGTGTGTCTGTGTTTGTCTCCCCACGTCGCTTGACAACCGAAGGTGGTGTCTTTACGTCCCCGTAACTTAACCTAGCGGTCTCAGCAAAAAGGACCCGATGGAATAAGTACTAGGCTTACAAAGAATAAGTCCTGGGTCGATTTGCTCGACTAAAGGCGGTGCTCTAGCATGGCCGCAGTCAAATGACAGAAACAAGTAAAAGAAAAAAAGGGAATATATATATATGTGTGTGTGTGTGTGTGTGTGTGTGTGTGTGTGTGTGTGTGTATGTGTGTGTGCGTGCGTGCGCGCGCGCGTGTAAGGACAATGATCTGGAAAAATCTTAAGATAGACGAAAAAATTGCCTTGTGATATTGAGTTTCAGCAATTTGTATTTTGAGTTCAAAACCTGCCAAAGTTCCCGAATCGATGAAATAGTGTACCAGTCAAGTTCTAGGATTGATTGAATTGGTTTCTTCTTCCTGTCAACGTTAAGACGCAGTACGTTTTATTACGAACAATTGTAGCAGAAGTAGCCTCTAAATGAAGACTTTCACTAGTAGTGAGTAAAGATAATATTCTGTTTTCTGCCTCAATAAGTATCTAGTATGACAGTCGTCCTAATGTAATATAAACCGTTTAGAGTTAAGTACATTCACACGCATAGCTGCCCTTTATAACATTTACATATTTTGTGTCGTCTTTTCGGATTCATTAATGTCCTACGAATTTCATTCCAAACACTTTATTAAATCATGGATTGATCTCGTTCTGTTTTTCACGATAGAGATAGTCATATCTTTCACTGTATGTAATACCACGAACTTGTTACGCTTCAACCAAACCATAAATAGTTTGAATGAAACCCGGATAGAAGGAGAGTGCTTACTCGCAACGGAAAACAATTTCCCTTTTCTTCCTACTTCTTATTTTCTGAGCGGAAACCTAGTATAGTATTGTCCCCTCCTCTTCATATCATGGTGTTTGCACATCACACACACACACATCACACACACACACACACACACACAGACACACACACACACACACATCTATATCTGTGTGTGTGTGTGTGTGTGTGT
>NC_068986.1:85237660-85238198 GCF_001194135.2 Octopus bimaculoides | reverse complement strand
AGAGAGAGAGAGAGAGAGAGAGAGAGATAGATAGATAGATAGATAGATAGATAGATAGATAGGTGCGTTTAGATATGTTTGCGTATTTTAGTATGTATTTGGAGACCGCTTTTGTATATAATCATATTGGTGACGCATGTGAAAGTTTGTCGTATTGGACTCTGTTTCTAAGCTAGGATATGTTTGTATTTATGTGTTTGTGTGATTGATTATATGTGCATATTGTAGCCTAAACACGCATGTTGATATTTTTGTGTGGGTGTCGGACATTATATGGCTATTTGCATCTGAAGTAACTGCGTGTGTTCTGTGAAAGATTCCTAGCAATGTTCATTAATTCATAAAATCGATGACTGCCGAAATAGATTTCATGAATGGCAGTACGGTTGGATATGAATGGCATGTTTTCAACAGGTAATTTGATAAAGAAAGAAGAGCATTGCGTTGATTGTGTTAACAGACCGCCCTGCAAATGTTTCACTCACTACCTTCTTTAGCAATGCTTTCTCTCTCACACACAGAGACACACATAAGTTTA
>NC_068986.1:85231933-85232744 GCF_001194135.2 Octopus bimaculoides | reverse complement strand
TTGGTGGTGGTGGTGATGGTGCTGATTCTGTTCTTGGTGGTACTGGTGGTGTTGTTGTTTGGTTCGGCTGGGTTGCTGGCTGCTGACGATTCTCCATTTCGTTGTACAGCTGCTTGACCAGTTGTGCATATGGCGGTGTAGGCAGTAATGCTGTTTTTTCTTGTGCTTTTGGTTTTCTTGTGGTTGTTGTTGTTGTTGTCTTTCTTGGAATTGTTGACGTTGTTGTTGCCTTTGCTCCTGGGCTACTGGGCATGTGTTTCGAAGGTGAGTTTTGCTACTACAAACGTAGCAAACTGGATCAACTTGTACCAGGAGTTGAAATTCCTGGCCAATCCAGTTTTCATTGTACACGGCAGATGCTTCTAAAATGTTTATTTCTTACTCTATGACGAGACATATGGCAGAGACGAGCCATTCTTCCTCAATTTCAGGAGGCACATTCGAAATCTTTATTTTCGTATCCCTACGACCAAGGTACGTAGGGATCATGAGCAGGTTCTCATGTTGTAAAGACTTGGCTCGCTGCTCGCTGTCGAGTCTTACCTCTATTGTTGCGAACTTCGTTCCTCTCGTTATGTAAGTTTTATAAGACCATAGGGGCTTTAGGTAACTCTCAACCTTTTCTTGAGTGAATTTTTCCGGTGTCTTTGTCTTTATATTTATGGTTCTGTACGTGATAGTTTTTTTTTTCTATGTTTATTTTAAAGTCTGCAGGTGTTTGAAGATGGACTGCAACGTCCTTTTTACTTAGCATGCTTTTGCATGCGAGTAATTTCTCTTTCGATATATTCAATATTCTTTTTCTGGGCTT
>NC_068986.1:85227838-85231616 GCF_001194135.2 Octopus bimaculoides | reverse complement strand
TGGTGGTGGTGACGGTAGTGGTGGTATCAGTGGTGAGGACAGTGGTTTTGTTAGCAAGGACATTTGTGTCCTTGTTGTTGCTGTTGTTGTTGTTGTTATTGTTATTGTTGTTGTTGTTTTCACTGGTGACGGTGGCAGGCAAGACTGCTGTAGCAGCAGAGTTTTTACACGTGATGGTGGTAGTGATGGTGGTTGAGGCAGCAGCAGTAGATTCACAATCATTGCTCTTCTCCACCACCTGTCTGCGTTCATGCGGAACGGCATTAAGTTCTTTCGCCTCTGGCATTAGAGGCGGGAAATCGGCCTTGTTGTATACCATAGCCATATTCGTTTTACAGAATATGGCTAGGAACGAGGAAGATGTGTTAGAATTTTTGGAAATAAGGCTCTAAATAGAGCTATTTCCGATTTGAAAAATATATGTTCACGAAGTATTTTGTGTTATACACAACTTATACAAAATTTAAAAACAAAATAGGTATTTTAAGAGGTGAAACATGCAACTTACATGGGAGCCGATATGTCTACCCTCCGTCCATGATGAAAGATAGACTTAGGCTCAATTTCTCGAAACAAAACCCAAAGCCTCATATACAGATAACTTCGTCGTCAGTCCCAGAATTATCCAGTGATTGATGAAAGAGTACACGAACCAAATATATAGCAACTAGAAATATTGTTTCAAAGCATGATATTAAAAAATCTCCACCATCTAATTTTTGCTAATAATGTCCGAGAACAGCAAATGCATCAAAAGACATAAACTATCACATACTCAGAAGAAATATTCACCGCATACATAAAGGATATGGCAAAGAGGGCAAAATATGGCACAAGCACATTCAGGAAGAAGCTGCCTTACACAGCTTTTGTAGCATTATGACTTGGCGTTGAAACAATTAATGAATCGCTCAAATGTGGATGTGATATATCTCGATTTTGTAAAGTTCTTTGATAAGGTTGATCATTGGATGATATATCACAAACTACGGAGACTTGCCATAGCCGGGAAACTGGGAGACTGGTTGCATGACTTCTGAAAAGACGGAAGCCAGGCTGTGGCAGCCAATGGAACCCTCTCCAAGGAGACAATAATAGGGAGTGGAGTGCCTCAGATTACTGTACTGGGGCCGCTGCTGTTCATGGCTTTTTCAGACTTGCAACCAGTTGCACAGACAGCTACAAAACTAGCTATGCCGACAACACAGAAGAAGTACGAGCAGTCAAGTAATCTTCTGATGCTAAATCACAGAAAGACCTATATAAATGAGATGAAGAACATCAGGTAAATTCCAAGCCCATCGCTACCAGATAATTGGTGCTCAGAAGCCACAACAACAATACTTTAGACCAAAAGTAGTAGCAACCCTAAAATCACGCAGTGCATGATCTGGAGTTTGATATGAGCAACGATACTTCATTTCACATGCATATCACCAAAATGGTGGCAGTGTGCAGGCGAATGGCCTGATGGATTCTGAGAACCTTCAGAACAAGGGACCAGGAATTTATGCTGATTCAATGGAGGACATTTATACTCAGCCGTTGGACCACAGCTCTCAACTGTGGCCACCCTACAGTGTCAAATTTATAGGGGAACTTGGGGCAGTTCAGCGTGAGCAGTGAGAGCTAGCAGTGACCTTCAAGAGACAGTGTGCCGGGTGACATCGCTGTGCTTACTTCATAAGTTGTAAAATTTGCGTTTTTGCGATATGCTGTAGTCAGCGATTTTGTCATGGATAGGAACAAAGGTTTAACATGAAATTTTGCGTTAAACTCGCGAAGTCTGCTTCAGAGACATTGAACGTTCTTCGGTAATCTTACGGTGGCAAGGCAGTGGGCCGTACGCAACGTTTCGAGTAGCACAGGCCGTTCAAAAACGTCCCTGGAAGACAACGAGCGATCTGGATGACCTGCTACGAGTGTCATCTCATAGAATATTCATTAGAGAATATTCATCAGCTTATGCATGAGGATCGTCTGAGGACAATGAACGACGTTTTGAAGCGTTTGAGGGAGGACATTCGGCGAAAGAGAACGGATCTGTGCAGCGCGAAGAATTGGATTCTTCACGACGACAATGCATCCTGTCACCGAGATCTTCTCACTCGTGAGTTTCTCTCCAAAAACAACATGGTATCAATTCAACACCTACCCGATTCACCAGACTGAGCACCTGCAAACTTCCATCTCTTCTCCAAGATGAAAATGCAGCAAAGGTGGCCATTTTAAAACTTTTGTCGAAATTCACAGCGAACTGCAGAAGGTCTTCGACACATGGTAAACAACTTCCAAGTCTGATTCCAAAATTGATAGGAACACAGGGACCGGTGTATTTCTAGGTGACGATGCTAAAACTTAGGTTAATAAGTTATTTTTTATTAGACATAACTAGTGGAAGAACTTTTTGATACCACCTCGTATTGTTGTTGTTGGCACTCCGTCGTTTACAACGACGAGTGTTCCAGTTGATCTGATCAATGGAACAGCCTGCTCGTGAAATTAACGATCAAGTGGCTGAGTACTCCACAGACAAGTGTACACTTAACATAGTTCTCAGGGAGATTCAGCGTGACACAGAACGCAACAAGGTCAGCCCTTTGAAATAGAGTCACAACTCATTTTTACTTGCTCAGTGCATTGAGCAACGGGAAATACATTGTCTTGCTCAAGGACACGAAGCAATTGAAGAGATCCTGGGTCGAATCTCACCCAGGCATAAGTTACTTCGCAGTTAAACATTTGCGGCAACAAACATCTTGTCAAGGACCAAAAAAAAAAAAAAAAAAGCAAAAGACGGGGGAAAAATAGCTGTGAAAGATAGCAATCGATATCCCGATTCCCGTGATGCTAGTCATTTTTCTTGTCTATATTAAAAATAATAAAAAAACACCCAAAAACTGGTATGGAGACCGATAAGAATGTAAACAAACCGACACCACCAGCGCCGCCTTCGCACAACTCTCCGTCAGATCAGTATCTCTATATAGAGACGGTTGTGGAATACATACACACACACACATACATACATATATATACACATACATACATACATACATATACATACATATACAATTTAACATATAAGTATGTATGATATTTGTATGTATATATCTATTTATCAATCTACATACATACATACAAACATATATATATATATATATGTACAAACAATATATATATATACTGTTATATATATGTATATCCATACATGCATACATGCATAGATATATTCATACATACAGACATGCATACATACATACATACATACATGTACACACACGCACACATATATTTATATACACACATACACAGATATGTGTGTGTGCGCGTGTGTACCTGTGTGTGTTACACTCGTACATATTCTTCTGAAAAACATTTTACAATCGCGATTTGAAAACAATTTTTCCAGCTTCTGTAAGCTATCGTTAAGTAACAGATTTTGCGTTTTCTTTTTTCTTTATTTATGAGAGTGTAGAAGACTATATCGTCTAATGGCAAAAAGTTGTTGACGATATAACTTAGGATTATATGTAAAAAAAAGAAAAAGAAAGAAAACAAACAAACAAACAAAAGAGACGTATGATGATGCGTAGTGGAACATCAGTACTTGCTGGTAAAGAACCGGTGTTAGTTCTGAAGGAACGTGCGGGAGATCTTTCCTGAGCATCGGAGCAACTCAACGAAAAGAACGAGTTGGGTAACCCAGTAGCGTAGCTAGGAAGGTGGTGGCAGGGTTTCTCGAATCTAGAAAACTCTATACAGGGAGATGAAGCGG
>NC_068986.1:85226545-85227828 GCF_001194135.2 Octopus bimaculoides | reverse complement strand
ATATATATATATATATAACCAATAAAAGCCAGAAGATATAAAATGTGAATATATATTTACTTAAGCTCGAGAATCCGTTGAGATACGGTCGTTTCGCAATCTTCTTGATGTGCTATAAGTTTCAGTGTGTAAGAAATTATGCGTATATATTTGCAGTAATGTACATGCACGGCATTATACAATTCAATTGCATATTCATGAGAAGTATATAAAGCATATAAGCCATAAAGTTTGAGCGTTGAATTGTTGGTGTTAGCATGATGATCTGAAGTGATGAGCTAGCTTTCTTTACTTGCATTGACTTGTGAATATATAAATGTATAGTATAATGCTGTGCCCGAATATTAATGTAGACAAGTATGCATAATTTATTTCTCACTGAAATTTAAACTACATGGTAAAGGTTATGAAACGGTCGTAACCCAGCGCATTGTACTTGCTTGAATAAATATTTATTAACCTGGCATGCCTCCTGACTTTTATGGTTTAAATACTCCTCATGAAATAATTTCATCAATCGGTTTTTCTGGATTTCAGCCCGCACAGATTCTCTGCATTACACTTCTCTGTTTACCGAGTCCGTAAGAGATGCTTTCTATGATAACCACACAATTTTTCTGTCTGAATCCCTATCCTATACTACTCACACACACACATACATATATATTTATAAGTTCACTTTGAAAGATTTCTGACGTGAAATTGTGTGTTGAAACATACTGCTGTACTTCGGGATTGTCATTTCATTTGCTATTATTGTTGTTGTTGTTGTGTTGTTGTTATTATTATTATTATTTTATGTTTGGCTTTTGCTTTGCATTTGTACAAGTTGGATCCAAGTCTCACCCAAAGACCTCAAGAGACATATCATTATTATTATTATTATTATTATTATTATTATTATTATTATTATTATTATTATTATTATTATTATTATTATTACTATTTTGCCAAAAAGACACATGCACTATACACACACACACACACACACACACACATATATTCTTCACTCGTTTATTACTATTATGTTATTATTTTTATTATTTTGATGCCTGTTCATTGTCTGGAAATCTTTCCTCACAGTTCTGTGACATCTTCAGCGACACTTTTGGTTCCCTTGTATGTTCTTGCTCCACTCACTCCATTCTGTTCTTCTAAGATGTGTACCTTTATGTGCGCATGTGTTTGTGTCCTTGTTTGTTTGTTTGTGTATGTATGACTGTGTGTGTCTGTGAATGAGATAACAGCAATAAACAAGTGAAGATTATACACACACACACACA
>NC_068986.1:85219677-85226535 GCF_001194135.2 Octopus bimaculoides | reverse complement strand
GTACTCAGAAACCTGGATGTTTGTACATTTACAGATTTTTATTAATGTCACATATTAAAAACAATTTGAAAAACCTACACGACTAGGTGAAAAGCGCTTCATTTAATATGTGACAATAAAAATCTGTAAATGTACAAACATCCAGATATCTGAGTACCTTAATTAATTTTTTTCTATATAATTTCTGTACATCACCTCCAAACCTTCAAACCACACGCACTATAGTATATGCTCAACTACTGTGAAAAATTAGAAAATTGTCGCAAAATCCTTACGAACTTTACGGCTTATGGAATAATAGGTATGAATATATACTAATAACGATAAGCAACCTTGTATAAATTGAGATGAATATAGAGAAAATGTTAAGAGTAAAACAGCTCGAAAGGTTTTAGTCATTGCTTCACGCCTTTACCACACCTGAACGAATATAGGC
This sequence comes from Octopus bimaculoides, assembly GCF_001194135.2. NCBI lineage: Eukaryota > Metazoa > Mollusca > Cephalopoda > Octopoda > Octopodidae > Octopus > Octopus bimaculoides. Next base: position 85,226,099 of record NC_068986.1, on the reverse strand, counting down.
GCTTAATGTGCTTAATCCTTAGGGGCATTTTATTGAATTTAAATCTGAGAACGCTCCTTTGGCATTCCTGAGTCGTTTGCTATCAAGAAAATCTACATGGACAAATTGTTTTCGATAGCAACTCCAGAAGCGATCACAATTATGGCAAAACATGGTTTTTTAGTCAATTTTCTGTTGATAAATAGGGCTTTGTGCAAAGAAATGGTATCACAATATATCAAAGACATTGTTTAATCATGGAATACTGAAGACGTTCACATTGGCAGTTTAGCTGTTGCACAGAAGCCATTATTGACGGAAAACGCGCCAATAATTGTTCCAAAAAGAATGTTTTTTTAGTCATTTTCCGTTGACAAATAAGGATTTTGTGCATCACAAATGCATTCATAATACACCCTGTACATTTGTTTGACACCGAAAACATTAAAATTGGCAATGTAGATTAGAAGCAAATCCGAAGATGACCTCAAAATTGTGTGACCCAACCTCATTTTCGAGGTTATTTTCGTAGTGAAAAAGAGTTTGCAAAAAAACATACTTCATTTTGCAACCAAGAAATTTCTGAATCTTTTGATACTGCATACGTCAAAATCGGCAACTCAGTGTTTGAATCCATAAGGAACATATACATCACACACACACACACACACACACACACACACACACACACACTCGGTTTTATATATATATATATGTGCGTGTGTGTGTGTTTATACATATATATATATGTGTGTATATATATACATATATATGTATATATATACACATACATATATATATATATATATACATGTGTGTGTGTACGCATATACACAAATACTTCATATAAGGGAGAGAGAAGCAGATAGAGAAGGGAGAAAGAGAGATAAGAGAGGAGAGAATAAAAACATTGATTTTCAAAGAACTATGCTTCTCAGGTAGTTCCGTGGGTACAGCAGCAGTATTGTTGCTTTATGTTCGTGAATACAAGTCTGTTAGTGATATGCAGTAGAAGCAGCAGCTATTACTCCTACTGCAGTTGTAAAGTAGTAGTAGTAGTAGTAGTAGTAGTAGTAGTAGTAGTAGTAGATGAAGGGGAGGAGGAAGAGGAGGAGAAGAAGATTTAATTCGTTGCCCGGTCTAACACCAAAAAAGCGGCAACGAAATGTCCCTCGGTTGTAAGCGTTCAGGGGATCAGAGGATAACTAACTCCATATTTCTCCTGCTCTCTCTCACTGGTCACATGACTTTAATACAATATACATGTTAAAAATATTTATAAAGTTGTTCACAAGCACTCAGCTCTAATTGCACTGCGTCTTATAGCGAAACAACTGTAAGCTAATGAAGTTGATTACATAGTTCATGTTACCTTGTCGTTCTGCTAATTTCAAATTTAAGTTTGTGCTTGCCTACCACTTTAATATGAACCATATATATAATCTTTGAAATTTATAGAAAAACAAAAGATGAATATAGGTGTATGAGCAACAAGCAAGTGTATTAATTTGACGCTCGAAAAAATGAAAAAGTATCTTATGTTTTGAGCCTACACTCTTCAACAGACATGGTAGACATGCGTCTTATACCGAAATCTTCAGTGATAATGGACTGAACTGAACCGTAACTAACCTGCATATCCTCTGATATCTCGCGGATGGTAATTCGACGATTTCCCATCACAGATGCATGCATATCTACTATGTCTTTCTCAGTTCTGCTGGTTGTCGGCCTCCCAGAACCTTCGTCGTCAATAGCGACATTTTTCGGCCATCTTGGAAACGTCTGAACCACTAGTACACTTGTGTGCGGCTCATACACTTCTCTCCATACATTTTTTGCAACTATGCGTAGGCCTCTGATCAAGTGTCGTCATGACAACATTTTCTGTCACGGTCAATGTGACGATCACAGGCTACACACCCTCCTTCCAATCACAGCTGTAAACAGCGGAAGTGCGCTAGAACATTAAAACTTACTGCGCATGCACAACAGAGTTTTATGTGAATCTTTGCCTGGCAGCTTTACTCTGCGTGATTTAGCTACCTTACTATGACAACAGTCCGGATACTTATTGATCAGACCTCGCATTTCAGTTGGTGATAGTTTAGCTAAGATTGATATTGTGTGTGTGTGTATGTGTGTGTGTGTGCATGTGTGTGTGTGAGAGAAAAAGAGAGAGAGAGAGAGAGAGAGAGAGAGAGAAAGAGAGAGTATGAAGCTTTTATGTGTCAATATTTTTGTTTTTATGTGTCAATAAAAGCTATTTCAAGTTATATAGACTACGTAAAACTATTTACACAACAGGAAAATTGAGAAAAATAAATATTTCTTCCGATAAATTCCATATAGATTGCCTAAATATAAAGAGATTTCCACAAACGGAGTTTTACACATTTTTTTTCTTTTCTTCTTTTGTTCCATTCATTTGATTGCGGCTATGCTGGAGCACCCAGGGCTTGATATTTGTAAGCTTAGTAATTACTCTATCGGAATCTTTTGCCGTACTGCTAAGCTAAAGGAACGTAAACACACCATCATTGGTTATCAAGCGATGATGCGTGGGTGGGGGAAGTACGACACAAAGACACACACACAAAGATTACGACGGGCTTTTTTTTCTGTTTCCAAATCCACTAACAAAGCTTTGGTCGACCCGAGGCTACAAGAAGATACTTACCCAAGGTGCTACGCAGTGGGACTGAACTCGGAACCATGAGGTAGAGAAGCAAACTTCTTACCACACAGCCATGCACACTGATTTAATATTTTATTCTCAAGACCTATTAAATTTAAATGTACTACAATGCTTTTATTCATTTAAACTAATTACATCAAAATAAGTTGTTTTTCTCCTTAAGATATTCACGATAAAACCATATAAAGTTCATTTTCAAGATACCCTGAACTGTCTAAAGCTATCGTTTACAACTCCGCCCTGCCGACCTATAACTTTTATTTAATCCAGTTATTTAATTCAGAATTTATTTACAGAGTGTAGAAGCTTGGTGTATATTATCTTGATGAAACGCGAATAGATAAAGAATCTTTGACCAGTTGAAAAAGCAGATTGGGGAACTTGAAATCCCAGCCAACTTGATCTCTACAACAAGTGATTACACACACACGCACACCAATACACATACTTATACGTACATTTATTGCAATATGTTTGTGAAAACAGAAGTAGCGCGGTCAGAAGGAATATAATCTTCAGAGATAATTTCCGAATGTCAAAAAGATAAAAACCGAAAATAAAACGATTATAGGAATTGATTTAAAATCACAACGGAACAAAGGAACCGATGCTGATCTCTAGAATTAACTGTTTGTCAAAGCATATATATAATATATATATATGCTTTTCCCAATTTATTACAAATATACGACGAAAAACAGCTTCGAAACTCACACTGGATAAACACAATTTTAAATCAAGGCTCTATTCCTACATGCATTCCTTTAGAAACTCAAGCTGAAGCAAAGAATCGTATTGGAACCATACATTTGCTCGATAAAATACTATAGTTTCTAGAGCTAAGATATAGATAAGAAGCAATAATTCTTACAATCTTGACACCGTGGATGACTGCTATATCCCTTCTAACAAAACCGCATTACTCAAATAACATTCACAAAAAGTGAAGTCGTACAAAACTTTCCAAGGAATCGTCCTTCCATACCACCAGTAACGACCTATACAATATTTGTGTGATTGTGCTCGTTTATGTCAATATATTCATTAATATTTTTTTTCACCCAACTCATTTAAGCAATGTTATCCGTTCTTGATTAATGTCTTTAATTTTTCAACTATACCATTCTCAATCTGTAATAATCCATGAACGATCATTGTTTTCGTATCGGTTTGAGTTGCTTTCCTTTGAATTTCAATCACTAATCATTCACATTTCATCTTTGTTTCAAATTAACTAAAGATTCTAAAGAGATAATGGAACGTGTATGTATGTGTATTACACATTTATGCTTGTATGCGTTTTAGTGCATTACACATTTTATGTACATGTAGATTCAAGTGCCGCTCTGTATATCAATATATTGATCTCTATTTTTTTCAATGAACACCAGGATATCAAAGAGACTCTGTATGCACATAATTTCTCATTAAGTACATGCTCACACACACACATACACACACACACACACACGAACCGAATAATATAATATTGCTTTTTTTATTATTATTTAGAACAACGTCATTTCTCATCCAGCAAATGTATAATCAAAGACTTGAATCGAAGACATCCCAACCGTAGCCATGTCCATACTGACGTTCAGCTCCAGACCAGCCATTATCCAGCAGATCAATGATCAAACCATTCTACCATGCACATATAAATTTAATGTCCAGAATGTCATTCCTTTCTGAAGACGGTAGGGTGTAATTAAGGGTGTTTAGCTTCAAATTTTAACAGGCTGAACTACCACCCATACTGCCCTAGATGTCTCAAGGTTGGGTCGCATTTATGACACTTGTGTTAACACTTGCCATATACGATGAATTCACATGGTTCTATCATAGGCGTAGTAACTGTCAATATTAGCAGCAGCAGCAACTGTGACACATTCATCGCCGCCATCATTATCAACATCATAAAATTACACGTCATTGTCATAGTAAAAACTAGCAAAGTCATAACAATCATCACTTTTATCATAGTCAAAAATACCACCAACACCACTGTCACCATCGTGTCCGTTGTTGGCGTCGTCACTTCCATCGCTGTCGTTGTCATTACCACCAACACCACCAACAACACCATCAGCACAAACATCATCATAATCAGCAGTCTCCCCACCATTTACCATCATCGCCGCCCTACTTACTTTTATGACCAATCACAGTTATTGCACCCTGATCTCCTACCCTGATTTCAGTCATCAATCTACCTCACTTCATTCAGCTTTCTAATACTTCGTACAACACTGACTGTTTTCCATTTCGCCACCTCAGAAAATCAATAGGTTTAATCACCGATAAAGTGTTTATTACTCTATAAACGACCCTTATCGATTATATCGATTTTATGTACCTCATACAAAGGTACTTTCTTGAAAGAGGTAGTGCACCTAATTAAATGCTTTATCTTATTAAATTTTATACAAGGTGGCGAACTTGTAGGACCGTTATCACGCCGGGAAAAATGTTTAGCGACATTTCGTCCGTCTTTCTGATCTGAGTTCAAATTTCGTTGAGGTCGACTTTGCCTTTAATATAATGCGGTGAGATGACCCACGAACAAAATGCTTAGTGGCAAAGTTGACCGCCGAGGTCAACATTGCCTTTCGTCCTTTCGGGATCGATACGATAAAGTACCAAACAAGTACTGAGATCGACGTAATCGGTTTCCTTAGCCTAAAAGTTGCTGGCCTTGTACACAAATTTGTAATCGTTATTAAATTTCACACTTCGACTTTCTGAAGGTAGGGTCAACTCTGTGTTTTATCTCTTGGCAGAGGATTACAAGTTGTATGATTGTTGTTTCTGTTGACTGAGAAGCATGTGTCCACCTAGTTCTTACTTAGCACCAATCTAAAATAGCTATTTAATGTAGACTTTTGGGTAGCAGAAAATATGTAGAGGTTCCTCAACCATTTTTATAATGGCTTATTTCTAACTCTCAGGCAGTCAAAGGATTCAACAACACGCTTTATTCGTGCTAATAAAAAATTCTTATTGCTAAATTCAGGTAATTACTAGAGATATGTTTAAAACTTTTGAAAATAATTATGAATTATAATACTTCTGTCATGGAAGATACGGGTGATTGGCTGTCGCCTGTAATAAAAGGTCAGGAGTATATACGGGTGACACATGGGCATCAGTTCAATGGCTTTACAAAACCGAAACATATACATATATATCATATATATTATGAAGGTGTGAGGTCTGGCTTGGCCTAGTGTTTAAGGCGCTCGGCTAAAAAATCATAAGGCCAAGGGTTCGATTTTTGTTCTTGGTGATGCATTGTATTTTTGAGCAAGATAGTTTATTTTACATCGTTTAAGTTTCCTCACCTAAAATTGATTATTGACCTATGGGAAATGTAGTCCAGCCTCAGTAAAACTGTCTCGTCGACTGAGTTAAGGTTTAGAAATGGGTCGGCACACAATGTGCTGATGTCTGCTTGCGCCTTCACAAGTCCTTGAAGCGTTTAGTTAAAGTATGGTACATGCTATCATGTTATACTCGTTTGTAAGTGACTGCTAAGGTTTTGAGCCGATCATCCTGAACACCAGGCCTCATACCTTCAGAATATATATGATATATATATATATTTTTTTGTGTGTATCTGTAAGTCTCTGTTAAGTTTCTGAAAAATCCATTGAATATTTTCCCGTTCCCACGTGCTACCTGAATGCATTCCTGACGTAAGTTTGCAAACGGGTATCTCTCTCTCTCTCTCTCTCTCTCTCTCTCT
>NC_068986.1:85214321-85218252 GCF_001194135.2 Octopus bimaculoides | reverse complement strand
TCGGTTGTCAAGCGATGTTGGGGGGGACAAACATAGACACACAAACATGCACACACACACACATATATATATAGATATACATATATATACGACGGGCTTCTTTCAGTTTCCGTCTACGAAATCCACTCACAAGGCTTTGGTCGGCCCGAGGCTATAGTAGAAGACATTTGCCCAAGGTGCCACGCAGTGGGACTGAACCCGGAACCATGTGGTTGGTAAGCAAGCTACTTACCACACAACCACTCCTACGCCTATGTGTACGAAGATGAAACATTAGTACTTGAGCACTCACGGTTGAGTAAAAATGGTATTATATTCAAGATGAAAGTATTCAAAAATTGTTACTCAGTGCTCCAAGTGAAAAATAATCTGACTGTCCTTTGCTCACCAGTCTAACTCATAGGACAGATGCAAAAGGTCTGATAATCGGCCGCGTGCGCTGCAAAAATCGGAGTAACTATTGGTGAAGTCGTTTGAGATGCAATTATACATACACGAATACTTAGCTACATACTTACATACATACATACATACATGCATACATACATACATATATACTCACATACACATATATATGTGTATGTATTTTTGTGTGGCTGAGTGTTTTTATGTGTATGCAAGTATATATGTGTTTATAAGTATGTATATATATATATATATTTACATATATATTTACACATAGACTCACACACACACGCACTCACACACACACAAATATATATATATATATATATATATATATGTGTGTGAGTACATATATGTATATATATATAAATCTATAAGTATACACACATACACACATACGCACGCGCACGCACGCACACACACACACACACGCACACACACGTTACTCCTATTTTTCATTAGCTGACAGCCGATGTCTACGATGTGTCTCTGTCAAAGGGATTGAACGCGCATGTGCGCTAGCGTGCCGAATCAAGATCCATATGTTGTGCATGTGGGACAGAGTTACATAGACGCTCGACCTAGCCGCCGATGGTCATTATTAATTTTAAGCAAAGCGGACCAGTTCTCATCTGCAAATTCCTTGTACTTTGCCATTCGATGATGTTTTGCATCATTGACCACGAGGACTTCGTTCTTTTGCGAAACCCTCCCATAATAGGGACTCAGATATGATTTGTTTCACGAGCTCATTATTGCCGCTCTCTTCATGCCCTTTCATGAGCAATTAAAGCCTCTTTGGGAATCAAACGTTGGGGAATCAAACGTTGGCTGCTGTGCTTGTTTGTCCAATGATACAATGATTTCGATACAAGTACTACTTCCTTGGTATAAGGCCTTTTGTTATTCAAACGTCTTATAAGTAGCGCATTAGTACGTCTTTGATAGGAGGGTCTGCGTAAGCGGTCTGTGTGTCATCTGTATGTGTGAGCGTATATATATATGTGTGTGAGTGTGTATGTGTTTATGTAGATAGATACATATACATACATATACATATACATGGAAATATTAATATTTCTAAGATTCTCTAAAGGAGACTAGGGCAGCGGCACTGGATATTAATAGTTACTGCCAAGTTAACATGGGATTCGAAGGTTATAATGGACACAGGTTCGTGTGTTACATTGCTAGCGATGGACTATTGGAACTAATCAACGGCAGCATTCGTCCTATTTTTCTGGACTTCCATGTTAGCTTGGAGATAACTATTAATATACATATAGATACATATATACATATATACATATACAACGTGTATATATATATATATATATATATATATATATATATATATATATATGTATGTATGTATATGTAAAAGGTTGAAGAGGAACACACGAGTAGATATATATATATGGAAAAAAGACAAAGTAGAAAATGCTGAAATACTTTTATAAAGAACATTACAGAACCGGTTTCGATCCTTGAGATCTTTTCAACAGTAAATATGAATAATACATTTTTGAAAGTTATTGAAAAATTAAATTTTGGTAAATTTAAAAGAAAAGTCTTTTTAAAGACATATTTGTATAGTATTCAAATAACAGGGGCATTTTTACTTGATTCTGTTTGTCTCTGTTTCACTTGTTAACTCTTGTAGGATATATATATCCTATATTTAATATATATATATATATATATACATATATATGCATAATGTATACATATATATGTGTATATATGCAATTCACACACATACACACAAACACACACGAATACATTTGTATATTTGTAAGGGGGTGTTTCATTTCGAGCATCATGTTGCACATTGTAACTTTAAGCAAGATACTTCATTGCATGATGATGCTTGTTACTCAGCTGAAATGAGTAACTGTAACTGGAGGTTAACCCGGCCACAAGTTGGCGCTTTTCAAAAGGGACCTTTTGTATTCTGAGGCATTTCAACGCCCTTAAACCGAGATGAGCTTCAGTGAAATGTGCTTTTAGATGCGAGACATGTTATATGCATATGTTAGATATATTTGTGTGCATAATGCATACATTTATGCAAAGACATATACATATTATCATACATACTATCAAAAATAAATCAACCAGTTAGTATGAACATCACCAATACAATTTGTCAGCGGAACAGTAAAAGCATGCAAGACTTTTCTCAAGTTTAAAATGTAAATTTGTTTTTGTTTTTATATTCCAACGACTGAGTTTTGTATCTCTCAAATGAACATTTAGATAATTAAAAACAGAAGAGAACACACACACACACACACACACACACACACACACACACACATATATATATATGCATACATACATACATACATAATACATACATGCTTATATATGGATGTATCTATATATTTATATGGTTGTGCGTATGTATATACAAATACTTATATATAAATATATAAGCAAAATTTAGCACAATCATTACGCGTAAACATATACAGGCAAAAGCATACGCCCTCGAACATACTTACACACATGCACTCGAAGTGTAGAATCGTCCGCATGTGTTTACAAAACTTATATAACTATACACGTATGTATGTATACCTATACATATACATGTACATATATGTATGAATAGATGGCCAGATGGATGGATAGAAAAATAAATGAATGGATATGCAGAGACAGTGACAAATAGATAGATAGATAGATAGATAGATAGATAGATAGATCGATAGATTGATAGAGAGACAGTGACAAGTAGATAGATAGATAGATAGATAGACAGATAGATAGAAAGAGAGAAAGAGAGAAAGAGAGAGAGAGAGAGAGAGAGAGAGAGAGAGACAGACAGACAGACAGACAGACAGACAGACAGACAGAAAGACAGACTGACAGACTGATAGATACACACACACATGCACACAAACGCACACATCAAGAAGCACGTGCCTAACGGTTAAGATCATGCGTTCAGTTACCGGGGTCGCGTTATATTTATGAGCAGTAATTCAGTTTCGTCTCAGTTACTGGGCTGAAAATGAGTAGAAACCGAGTGAGTGCTGGGGCGGGGGTTTCTTCCCCAGCTGTCACAAACTGGATGTTTTGTTGGATATAGATTCTTAGGATGAGAGGATAACTCTGTCTCTAGACTATAAGAGTGTCTAAAGTCTTTGCGGATGCATGGTACACCTTACCAGCTCACACTCGTATGCAAGAGAAAGATTATGTGTATATCTATCTATCTATCTATCTATCTATCTATCTATCTATCTATTTATCTATCTGTCTATCTGTCTGTCTGTCTGTCAGTCTGTCTGTCTAACCACCCTTCTTATCTATCAATACATACACATGCATTCGTCTGTCTTTACGTTCTAAGTTCAAATTCCGCCGAGGTCGACTTTGCCTTTCATCATCCATTCAGGTTCGATAAATTAAGTATCAGTTTTGTACTGGGGTCGATCTAATCGACTGCCCCCACCCCCCAAAAAAATGTCCGGCCTCGTGGCTAGAGTAGAAAAGAATATATACATATGGATATATG
>NC_068986.1:85213039-85213757 GCF_001194135.2 Octopus bimaculoides | reverse complement strand
ATATATATATATATATACACATACATATATATATAAATACACACACACACACACAAACACACATATATATATATACACATACATATATATAAATACACACACACACACACACACACACACACACACACATATATATATACATATATACATATATGCATACATATATATATACATTCATATGTATATAAAAATGCATACAGGCACACACAAACCCATATTTACTCACAATCAACCGGGCGTACGCACAAATATGCATGCAGATTTGATGATATATTACAATATATGTGAATAGAAAATACAATGAATGTAGGTTTATTTCTGTGTGTGTAGGTTGTAGATATGTAAGTGTGTGCTGATGTGGTATCTGTATATGTATACGCGTGTAGTAAATAATTTGAGAGAGTAATGATAGGGAGTGATATCTATACATTTACAAATACAAACACCCTCTCTCACTTTTTTCTCTCTCACAGTCATCTCTTCATCTCTTTCTATCGATGCCTCTAAGTGTGTTTGTGTGTCTGTCCGTTTGTGCGCGTTTACATAAACTCGCACACACATATGTACATATGTATGTACATCTATCTATCTATCTATCTATCTATCTATCTATCTATCTATCTATCTGTCTGTCTGTCTGTCTGTCTCTCTCTCATTCTCTTTCTCTCTCTCTCTCTCTATCTATCTCTCTTTCTCTCTCTCTCTCTGGATATATATA
>NC_068986.1:85206865-85212775 GCF_001194135.2 Octopus bimaculoides | reverse complement strand
ACACACACACACACACACACACACACACACACACACACACATATATATATATATATATCGAGAGAAAGAGAGAGAGAGTGAGAGAGAAAAAGAGACAGACGTACGGGAAACAGGAAGAGAGAGAGAGACAGAGAAAGAGACAGACATACGGGAAACTGGAAGAGAAAGATAGAGAGAGAGAAGAAGAAGAAAAAGAAAGTTGATGTGAAAAAGAACAGAAAGAGAGAGAAACTAAAATGCCAAAGTATTATCTTTGATAAAGCATGTATTTACGTGTGTGCGTATGGATTCCTGTATGTGTTTTGAGTGTGCATGTGTGTATATGTGCCGCTACTTCTGTATGTTTGTGCATATGTATTTATATACTTGTATATGTTGTGTGTTTTCTTATTTGTGAATGTGCATATGTATATATACACTCAGTGACTTACCTATCGTTTTCGCCGACAAGCATGGCCAGTATCGTAGCGGTGAATCCTTTGGTCAGTGAACCGATACAGAATATAGTTTCGTTAGTAACAGGTTCGAGTTTGGTCAGTTCCTTCAAGCCATAACCTCTGGCAAAAAGATTACGGTCACCTCTAACCAAAGACAGTGTCAAACCGGGTAATTTTCGACATACAATCAAGTCGTTGACGAATTTGTCGAGCAGGGTTCGCTTCTCTGGCGGGAAATCAGGATTTCTGGTGTCTTCCGCTACCATGACGGGTGTGCTGTAGCCGAAAGTGGCCAGGATGCACCATGGAACTAGGAAATGGTCGACCCCCGTTCTCATGCTGCATACCTCACTATTGTGTGTATCGCTAAATCCGGCCTACACAGTCACACGGACAACAAATGATGTTGTCTGCTACCGTGTGGTCGCTTCAAGATGTGTAGCAGTGTGGGAGGAGAAGATACAGAGGGAACGAGCGGAAGAGAGAGAGAGAGAGAGAGGTGTAGAGCACTGGGAAAAGATAGGGAAAGAAAGAGAGGGGCTGGGGGGAAGCAGGAATAGATGTGAGGAAAAGGGAAAGAAAGATGTTGATTGGAGGAGAGAGAGAGGGGGATAGAAAGAAGCATGGATAAAAGACAGGGGATAAAAAGAGGGGAGAGGGGGCGGTTTTAAAGAAAACTGATATATATGTGTGTGCGTGAGTATATCTATGTATATGTATATATATATATATATATATATAAATGTACATTTATATATGTATATATATATATATATACACATATATACATACATGCACATAAATACACACACCCACATACATACGCACCACATGTATATGCATAAACTTATGCGTGTAATACGCACACTCACATACACACAAAATAACACATACACATGTACGGTGAGAGAAGAAAACGAGACAGAGTAGGAAGGAGACAGACGATGAAGATAAGGTAGGGAATCTATGAAGAATGGTGCGGTCAGAGAGGAACGAAGAAAAAAAAGAGAGAGCGGTAGAGAGAGAGAGAGAGAGAGAGAGAAAAGAAAGGAAGGAAGGAATGAAGAAAGAAAGAAAGAAAGAAAGAAAGAAAGAAAGAAAGAAATAAGGAGAGAAAGAGAGAAGGAAAGAAAGAAAGAAAGAAGGAAAGAAAGAAAGAAAGAAAGAAAGAAAGAAAGAAAGGAAGAAAGAAAGAAAGAAAGAAAGAAAGAAAGAAAGAAAGAAAGAGGGAGATTATGAGCTAGAAAGGCGATGAAAAGAAGAGAGAAAGGAGAGCTGAAATGAAATCGGTGTGGGAGAAAGTTGTTGGAATGAGGGACGAAAATGTGAGAGTTAGAAGAAGTAACGGAAAAGGTAGATCGGGAGAGATAAATGCGGGGAAAATAACTAGGGATGGAGAGAATGAATTTGATAAGTGTGAAAAGTTGGGAAATGGAGTAAGATACAGAGATGAAGAGAGAGAAAACGAAAATGGGGAGAGAGGAGGGAAAAAAAAAAGAAAAATACTGGGAGTTAGTAAAGTTAGGGATACGAGAGATAAAGAAGGAAAAAAATGTGAACGAATAGCGGTGACAATTGAAGGAGAGAACGGTTAGTAATGGGTAGAATTCAGACAGAAGTTATAGGGGAGGGAGAAAGAAAAGAGGGAAAAAAGAGGTTTCATGAGAAGGAAGGGAGTATTTGAGAGGGCGTAAGAAGTGCATGAGAGGAGGAAAATGTCTGCGAAGTGATAGAAAGAGAGAGAGAGACAGAGAGGGTGAGAAAGGGAGAATAGAGGTTTGTGGCTGAATAGAGGTTTGAAATGGGGGAAGTGCTGAGAATGAAAAGGAGATGAAAATGTGTGAGAGGAGAGAAAAGGAGAGTAGGAGAGTGATAGAGAGAAAACAGTGATAGGGGGTGAGTCGTGGGGAGAAGACAGAAAGAGAAGACGTTTAAAATAAAGTGATTTATTTGAAGGTTTGGGTTACAGTGTGCATGTATGTGAAAGAGAAGATAAAGTGATAAAGACGAGTAAGTGAGAGATAGTGAGAATGAGAGAGAGAGAGAGAGAGAGAGAGAGAGAGAGAGAGAGAGAGAGAGAGAGAGAGACAACAGATAAATATGAAAAGGGAAGGGAAGAGTCATGAGAAAGTTGATGTCGAAGTAGAAAAGATAAACTTCGAACATATTTGTCATGAAAAGGAAGAGTGGGGAGTAGAAATGAATATTGGGTGGAGGGATAGAGGTGGGAGAGACGAAAACAAGGGTCAAATAGAAAGAAGGTTTATCAAATAGAATTAATAACTGCTTCGAATTTAGGAACAAGGGCAGTTAGTTGATACCCGTTGACTCCAGAACTAAACGAGTACTTTATTTTATCTACTGCCACACAGCGGAAAGCTCAGTTGACCGTGATTGGATTTGAACGCAAAATGTGAAGAGCCGGATTATATCTCCAAACATTTTCTGACGTTTTGATGATTCTACTCAACCACCAGCTGGAAATGATGATGATGATATTAATTATAATCCTGTTAACTACAGGCACAAGCACCAAAATTTTAGTGGAAGGGGCTAGTCGAGTACATGGGCCCAAGTGTAAAACTGATACTTTATTTTATCGACCCGAAAAGATTGAAGACAAAGTCGACCTCAGCAGAATTTCAACTTAGAACGTAAAGGCGGACGAATTACCGCTAAGCATTTCTCCCGGCGTGCTAACAGTTCTGCCAGTTCGAAGCCCTGACGATAGTAATAATAATAATAATAATAATGGATTTAAATTTTGGAACAAGTTTTGGGAAGGGGCAAGTCGATTGCATCGAATTGAGTATTTGGTTGGTACATGGTAAAAGGTAAAGTGGATCTCGATTGAATTTGAACTCAAATGATAAAGATAAGGGTATTTTTGGTGACGCACACACGATTCGGCCAGCTCGTTGCTTAATAGTACTACTATTACGAATAATAATAGCCTGTTCAATTTTGGCTCAAGGCCACCAATGCTGAAGGCAGGGAATAGTCGATTGTATTGACCCTCAATGCTCAACTGGTACTTATTTCACTGACCTAGAAAGAATGTAAGGCAAATTTAACTTGGAACATAAAGAGTCGAAAGAAATGCCGCTAAGCATTTTGTCCAACGTTCTAACGATTCTGTCATCATCATCATCATCATCATCATCATCGTCGTCGTTGTCGTCGTCGTCGTCATCGTCATCGTCGTCGTCGTCGTCGTCGTCAACATTAACATCACTGCGATCATCGTCATTAACCATCATCATCGTTGTCATCGTCATTGCCGCCATTATCCTCACCGATATCATCAAAATATGTTTCAACACACGATTTCACATCAGGAATCTTGCAAAACAAATACATAAACGTATCATCAAAATCAATTCTGTTAATTCACCGTTCACAGGATACAATACTACCATCAATAGATAAATACTACCACTTTGCGTATTTGTACACAAAATTTCGACCTGATAAAAGAAAGCTATTTCTCTTTCATCGGAGAATGTGATCTTATACCATCGGAAAAATAGGCTGTTCATAGTTGGGAGGTATTTAATAAAAGGATTGGTTTGATTGAGAAGACTCGTGCTTTAAAGAACTACGGCTACTACAATCATAAGGATTATAACCACATCTGTTCCTCCACCAACCCCATTTACAACTACCGCTAAATATAGAGATAGATAGCCCTCTCATATAAGAAATCAAAAGTAATTAATGTACTTCTAAATACAGTTATTTCTCACCATAACGCGGTTCACCTATCGAGTCCTCAGTACACCGCCTATTTTTCTGACTAATATATGTAAATTTATATCACGGTTTCCTCAGTATATCGCGGGTTTCTGCGGTATTTATGTTTTTTAGATTTTAATTATTTCTGTGGTAAAATAAGCATTTTCACGCCTAAAAATTAATAAATTGATAAATAAAAATACAGTTCAGTACTGCATTGTATAAGACATTGATTAAAATATATTAAAAGAAAATATGTAGCGTACCGTAGATGAGTAAACAAAGAATCGCATATACTGTATGGAAAACGAAACTCGGGAGGCTAAAAAAGAGAAAACACGAGTACTCCTAAGAGTGTGGGGAGAGTTTGTAAAAGCTTAAATACATAAAAATAATAAAATAAATATATACAAATTATAAAAATAATATTAAAAATATACATTACAGTACTGTTTCTACTTCGCGGATTTTCACCTATCGCAGGGGTTTTTGGAACGAAACAACCGCGATAGTCGAGGGATTACTGTACTACCAAGACATGGAATGACCAGCATGGAATGTTACTAATTATGGATCTTTCCTATACGAAGATGAACTTGTAGTTAAAAAGGGCCAAGCAAAAGAAGAGGTCAATAACCAAAAATAGTTAGCTACTAGAAATAGAGTCCCTCTGAAATCACAGTATTTCACTGAAGATAAGAATAAACGCAGTCGATAGTGTGATCCTAGATGGACTGTACCGTGAAAGTACACTATGTATACGGCTGGAAACTTTGTTAATAGATCAATGGGATCAAAACTGATCAAGGATTAAACAACACTGTTCACCATATCCAATGTATCTCATCCCCAATAGTGTCACCCTAATCGTAACAGCAACAATACTAAACCTCAGAATAATTGGCAATAGTTGCTGGTAAGATACTGGTTTGTATCCTATTGTAAGGTGCTTTGGCCCGGTATATTCTACCAAAATTAAGTGTGCGTCAGCATTTTGTGAACGAATGTTTGTATGTGTGTGTGTGCCCGCCTGTCTGTAACGCCTATCTACCTATCTATTTGTATGTCTACATGTTCATATACGTATCCACTTACCCACATATATCTACCCCTCCCCCACACACACTTACACACGTATATATATATATATATATATATATATAATAGATATACACTCATAGACATACACAAACACCTGCATAACGGTCTACTAACAACACTGTCTGTGAATATATAAACTGTGGGTATTGGGGTATACGTCTTCTATGTATATTTTCTATTTAATACTGGGGATGTTTCATTAATGAGGACGTACTTTTGTACTTGTCTGAGTGTTGGGTTCTTCGGGTGCTGGGATAAAATGCGGATGTCAAGTTAACCCAGCGCATTTCCATGTTGGTGTTTGTCATGTTGGTCTTTTCAAGACGACGTTCGGGCCGGGGCCTATGGATAATTTCCAGAGATCCCTGGCTTGGCAATGCTATCGAGACGCACTACCAGTTCGAGAGAAGATCTACAGACACGGTTCGAAAACCACCGGACCGACCTGCCCGAGATGCGGTCAGAGCGACGAAACCGTTCTGCACGCACTCGTGCAGTGTCCAGATATTTCAGAGCTGTGGACCTTCGTCGAACGGCTGTTGTCGCGTGTGGGACGAGCCCACTTATCAGCCGAGTCTATCGTGAATATTGTTCCGCCACCTTCCTTTAAACGGGAAGGAAAAACGGTTTTTGTAAC
>NC_068986.1:85197169-85206311 GCF_001194135.2 Octopus bimaculoides | reverse complement strand
CCGCGATCCCTTTTGATCCAAATTATCCCCCCCCCCAAAGCTCTACTTTGTAATTTGTCCATTTTCTGTATTTAGCCCTGTGTGGCTATAATAAAAAGATATCTATCTGTCTGTCTGTCTAGTCTCTTGTGAACGACATATTTCAGTGAAATAAAGCGTTATTCATGTTTTATAGACACGAATGTGACACTTGAGGCCTGCTGGTGCCTTGCAAATCTCTTGGCAAATGGAACAAGTTCAGGATTCAGTTTCCTTGACTGCTTGTGGATCATTTACTATGTGTTTTCTCGAGTGGAAAGGTAGGCCTGCTTTGCTTTGTGCCACAAATCCACAATGATAGGTTAGGTTTCCACAATGGGTGGAATACTGCACTGTCCATCGATTACTCCACATCTTGTGATTGGCCCTGTCGTGCATCTACGGCCAATATATTTAACGTAGATGTAGCCAGTTTCCTCTTGTATGCGATATCACACTGTGTATGTAGCGACTGAGGAAAATTTCTTATGGAAGTCATTATTTTCATTTGCCTTATCGGTCAATATTTTTTACTATAACTCTTTATCTTCTCACTCAACGTATATCTGGCACGTACTCCTTAGTTTATTACTACACCTCTGTTAGGAAGTCTGATAAGACACAAACATATCCAGATTTGTTATTGTACTTTACTAATGATACAATTCACTCCTCAAACTGTTCAGTTTTTAATTTATTTGATTTTAGGAATTGTCTTTCTTGACTTTCTGGACAATAATTATAAATTTCCAATCTAATGAACATTTTACTTTATTACGAAGGTAGTTTTAATGAATTATGCGACTTTTTGGGTGAGTACGTTAAATATAGAGCTCTCTCGGTAGCTATGTACCAGTAACGATTTCTTTGACTAAAAGTGTTGAATTTAAATATTTTTGGCTACAATTTGGTAAGATTTGTGTTCTACCAAGCCGACCTGATCACGGTACCTTAATATGAAGACAATATATTCTACTGCATTTCTGCAAATTAATGGGTTATACAACTATTTCAATTGATTCGGTTAATACTGAGTTTTAAATATATTAGGAGACACCACAATTAGGAAGTTAGTGAGGACTTCAAATTATGTTACAATTACTGAGGAAGTACTGACAAATCAGGTCAATTTGATTATTATTGTCCCCGAATCTATGATATTAGAGTTGCTGTGTGTGCCAGCAACTCTAATATCATATGATATTCCTACAAATTTTGTTATTATTATCATTGACAATTTTGCTCCTACCATTATGCATGCAGTGTGGTTGTGTCTATGTTTAAGATTCCTTATGATGTTGCCTAAGCAGCTTTCGCACACATGCACTACATTATGTGAAAGTCATTTAATTCGCTTGCCGAAAGATATCTGATTTACTAATGAATCTCAAACAAAAGTTTATCTTAATATGCTCAAGGTACCAAGTGCAATTAAGAAAGTTTTAAAAAGATGTTTAACATCAGTTAGCAAAGACACTATTTTTGTTTAAGGAATCGTTGCGTTATTAATCAACCTTTAAGCTGCACGAGTTGGAAGCAGAAATTGAATAAATCACCCAGCAGATAATTACTAAGTGATGATGTTTATTGGAAGACACACGTAAAGCTGATTAGGTGTTGGCCTAGTAGCCGGAGGCTCTATATTTAGAAGGTCTACAAACTTAACTAATGCAAAAGCAAATTCATCTCTATATATGTAGATGTCATTGAAAGATATATTCCAGTTAATTTCAGAGAAATTGTTACATGGGGAGCAGTATGGTAATTTTGTAAAACACAACGCAATAGGATAATTGAAAGAAGCTTTGTTGATTTCTTGTAATGCTAAACAATGGATAGGTTTCACAACATAGACTTACACGCGATGCATCAGGGCACGAAACCCTAGGGTCATTGCTGACAGGCAGAATTTCACCTGCATTAATCTTTAAATTCATCAGTGGTGACAAAATTTCTAAAAACATGAAAAAATAGTTAATATTTATGACCAAAAGACTAATGAATATTACATATCATGTATTTGTTCTTTTCAACTTCGATACACATTAATAGGAGATTATATTGTTACAATCGGCCTTTAGTATTAAGTAAAGAATTTGTATCCTTGCATTAGATGAAGAAAAAAAAACAGGTGTTGACTCGATGTATCGACAAGGAACGAATATCAATTATATCTAAAAGCAAATGTTACGATAGAATGTAACCTAATGAACTGGAGTAGCATAAAGGGTTGGACTTGAGTGTTGCCAATCACCGTATAGTCTTGAATCGGAGGTATTGTAATATCTAATTCACTGATACATATGTCTCAATTCAAACAGTATTGCAGGTAAAAAAAAGAACAACACCATTAATAGTTTACAAACAGATGTAGTGAGTCGCTGATAATGGTTTGGTGATACAGCTCCATCTCTGACTAAAACCGCTTCAATATATTGTTTCTATCAAAGCATCTTGTACTGGTGCTCATAGACAAGAAATTAACAGCAGCTTCTCATAATTCTCTTAGATCATGAAAAGACACTGAAGAACATGGAATAAAATAAATATTTTTAGACAAAATTTAATTCGCTACGAAACATATTATACTGTAACTACAAAAAAAAAATATTTGATGAATCCATCGTTTCATATATATAACCTCAGATCATACCGGATCAGCATTAAATTTGAAACCTCATGAGTAAATGTAAAACCACCAGTTATTAACTGGTTTTACTTCATTATACCACTCCTATCTTATTCTATATATATAGGTGATTATAAAACTCAAATCGATATTCGCTATTCTGTTGGTTCGCGTATTTACTATCAAGCGATAGTCGTTACAAAAGATAATCACAGCAATATCTTTTGCACTTCCTGACAAACTACCATTGAAGGAAAAAGGAATAAAAAAATAAAAGATAAGCATATAGAAAAAAAAAATCAAAGAAATCGAACGCAAAAACGAAAAGATAAAAATAAAGTATAGCAAATAAAAATGGCAGCCAAAACATTCTTAATATCTTCCACTGAATTATTCTGAGTTCAAAAAATAACAAAAAAGGTCTGATCAATGCAATTAATTTGTATGGGATTACCAGGTCAAAGAGTATCATGGAAATATCTAGTACATTGTAACGGATATCAGGTTTGTTGGAAAATATTCAGTACGCTGTGATGGATATCAGATATAGTAGGAAAGGTAAATGATAGGTAACTGAGAATCTTCCACACTGATTAGAATGATGACGATAGCGCTAAAAAATAGCTGTTGATATCTTCCGTTATCGTTTGTTTGTTCCTATTCCTGATGTTCATGTTCATATTGGCATCTTTGTTGTTTTTGTTCTTGCTGTTATTGTGGATGACGATGATGATGATGATGATGACGAGACGACGACCACAACGACAACAGCGATGATAAGGTTTACGATGATTATGAAGGCGATGATGATGACGATGTGGAGGCGATGGTTAATAGCTAAAGTGATGGTGTTGTTATCATTGACGCTTTTAGTAGCTATGATTGTTTTGTTAGATGAGTACATTATCATTATTATTATTATTATTATTATTATTATTATTATTATTATTATTATTATTATTATTATTATTACTGGGGCTAAAAGCAACAGTAACATCCACCCTTAGGGGTCAGCCACATTTAAGTGGCAAATATACTTCACCTTGTCGTGCAGTTACTGTTAATACCTCGTTCAGAGATTTAACATTGCTTGTTTTCACTTTTTCGAGATCAGTGAATAATTTCACTGGAAAAAGTTATATATATATTTGCAAAGGAATATCTTTCGCATCGAAGGTAGGCGTTTGTAGTACGCTGAAGACGGGTAAATACCCAGAAACTCGAGTCCGTATGTATCGCAGATCGAGATGGGAAGGATGACTTCCCTTTGCAAATATAGACAGGACACAGATGTGTGTCAATAACCAGCTGGAGGAGATGTTCTCCTGGGGCTAAAAACAACAGTAACATCCACCCTTAGGGGTCAGCCACATTTAAGTGGCAAATATACTTCACATTATTATTATTATTATTATTATTATTATTCATATGCACACAACAGATTAGATTGATGGAACAGAACAAATCATAACATCGGGCTACAACAAGTAAACTTAGCTGCCAAGAACCCTCCTAATTATCCTAGCTGTCCCTAATAACACTGTTTTCTGGAGTTGTACTGAACTGGGTTTTATGCCTATTTCCTCTACCCATTTGTTCAGATCTTTAGGGATAGTTCCAAATGCACCTATAACTAGTGGAATACATTTTACCCGCACTTTCCATAGTCTCTGTAACTCTATGACTAGATACTGATACTCTGCTATTTTTTCTATACCTCTCATATTGATTTTCTAATCATTTGGGACTGTAAAGTCAATTATCTGGCACTTACTATTCTCTTTATCTACTGCTACTAAATCAGGCCTTCTAGCTTCTATTTCTCTGTCAGTCTGAATGTTAAAGTCCCACAGCGTCTTATATTTCTTACTTTCTAGTACTTTAGCATGTTCAAATCCTAGCTTTAGCATGTTCAAATCCTAGCTTTAGCCTGTTCAAATCCTAGCTTTAGCATGTTCAAATCCTAGCTTTCCACATCATTCCCAGTAGATTACTCTCCCTAGGTTGTCATGCATTTTCTTTATTCTGTCTTTGTCAGAATTCTACATTCACTTACTATATGAGTAACGCTTTCCTCTTTTGATTTGTATCATATGCATTGGGAATCTACTTGGCTTTTGCTTATGTTGCCTTTTATCCAATTAATCCTTAATGTTTGATCTTATGCAGTTACTAACAAACTTTCTGTCTCCCTCTTCAGCTTTCCCTTCGGCAAACATAGCCATGTCTCACTACTACCATTTGCAGCGACTATCTTTGGGAATCTACAATGCAACGCCTTCTCCTGACAATCAGATAATTTTTGTTCTTTTTCTGGTTTTTAAGTTCGTTTGGGTTTTTGGTTTACCCATGTCTTTTTGTGATTCGAGCAGCTATTAATAAACTTTCTTCAGTATTACCTACATAGGGGTCTATATCTACGCTAGCTAACTCCACACAGTCTTCTACTGATAATAGCCCTCTTCCCCCTTCCTTTCTAAGTAAGTATAATCTTGCTATTCCTGCCCTTGGATGAAGTCGTCCATTCATATCGAATTCCTTCCTAGTTCTTCTGTCTAGCTTTGCTAATTCAGTTTTTGTCCAATGAACCAAAGCTGCTGAGTATCTAAGTAGTGATACTGCCCAATTATTTACAGTTTTCACTAGATTCGGACCATTTAGCTTTGATTTCATTAGCTTCCTCACCCTTCTGATGTACTCCTCAATTTTCGTTTCTATTTCTGTAGTTAGTGCTCTGTCAAATTTTAATACTCCTAGATACTTATAACTTTCTCTTCCTCTCTATGATTTTAATGCCTGGCCATCTGGTAATTGGATGCCTTCGCTGTTGACTACCTGTCCCCTTCTCATGACTAATTTTGCACATTTATTTATGCCAAATTCCATGCCTATGTCTTTGCTAAGGAGTTTTATAGTCTGTATTAAGGAATCTATCTCTTTTTACTTCTTATTACTAAAAAGCTTCAGATCATCCATGTAGAGGAAATGGTTAATTTTTCCGTTACTATTTCTGAACTGATACCCTGCCTTTTCCTTCCATAATACTAAACTGAAGGTGATCAAACATAAGATAAATATTAAAAAGGAGAACGAGCCCTACTGGAAAATTCCTCTTTTGACAATAACTTTTCCTATAAGTGTGTCAGCTGAGTAGAGACCTACTTTCCATTTCTTCATGTTACAGCTAATTAATTCTCTTATGTTGTCTGCTATACTGAATATATTCAAACATTTACTTATCCACGAGTGTGGGACTATATCATTGCCTTTCCTCTAATCTATCCATACTATAGTTAGATTTTTCTGTCTAGATTTTACTTCATTTAGAACTGCTTTGCCTACGTATAATAGATTATGTGTTCCTCTAGCCTTCTTCCTGCAACCTTTTATTTCTTCTGGCAGTAAATTCTGGTTTTCAATGTGCTTTCTGAAAACATTCTTAACAGCTTTCACACTAATGGTAAGCAAGTGATTGGCCTGTAGTTGCTAGCTGTATTACCTTTGCTCTTTCATAAGTATTGTCCTACTTCTTATCATCCAAGTTTGTATTATTCCTCCATTAAGGTAATCCTGAAGTTGTTCCCTCAGCCTCCCATGTAAACTATTGAATTTTTTAGCCAGTACCCTTGAACTAAATCAGGGCCAGGGCTCTTCCAATTCAACTTTTTTCCTAAAATTTAACTCATTAATGCACTAGTTAGCCTTAGATCTGGCTGCTTCTCACTCACTACTACTGCCCTCAATTTCTTTAACCATACTGCATCTCCATTTGATTGTCTGGCTTATCCCAAAAATTAATCCAGAAATTTCTAGCTTCTGTTACATTAGGTTTCTCATCTTAGGTACTTCTATCTCCACTTTTCTTTTTTTGTTATAAAATCTCTGGTCTGTCTCAAATAATCTAATCTTGATACTGATGAATCCTTTTCTGATATTTGGAGAGCTTGCCTGCTACTGCTATGATACGTTGTTTCAACTCTTCTACTACTGTGGCAAATCCTTTCTCTTGGACAAAATATCTCATCTCTAGGGAAGATTTGCATCTTGTTTTCCCTAACTTGTTCAATTTCCAGGTTTCTATTCTACTCAGATCTTGTCTTAAAGTCTTCACTTTATTTTGTAGTCTCCTTTTCCACATTTGCTCTTTTTTAGTCCTTCCCAGTGAGATATCTAATCTTCTAATGACTTCTGCCCCTCTTGCATAGATCAATAAGTTAGTGTCTCCTATATCTTTAGTATCTATCCTACTGATAACAGAATCTACTTTCCTAGTCACTTCTTGTAGCTTCTTTCTGTTGGTACCTTTTAATGCTGGCAATCTCTTTCTTACTTCTTTACTCATTACTTCCTGCAATTCATTTAAATCTTCTGATCTTCCTCGCTTAAATCACTTAAGTCGTTGGTGCCAGTTGTCGCTTCCTTATTGGTAGCGCTATTATTATGTTTTCCTTCAGGTTCTTCTTTGGTTCGAGCTGTATCTCTTATGCTGCTGTTTGTCTTTCCCACTGCCTGGTCTTTCTTTTCCAGTTTTCTTGTGATTTCTTCTACCTCCAATTCTGTCATCCACTTTCTTCTCTTAATAGCATTAGTTTGATCAACTAATCTCTACTCAGTCACTTTAAACATACCCTTCTCTACCCAAAGTGTTAACATCCGTTTTCTATAGCCCCCTTTTTTTAGGTTCACTTTCTGAGTAGCACTGTATCAATAACCTGTTTTCTTCGCTGGTCCACTTCTTTCTCCTTGCTCTATTATCTGCTGGTGCAGTATTAGGATAACAGCTGTGATCAGTCTGCACCTTTACCGAACCACTGCCGAGCAAGAGCTCTTCCCTTAAATGTCCACCTTGATTTTCGCTGTTACAACCAGAGTTCCTTCAGAAACTCCTGTCTCATAAACTGAGGTAAGGAAATGTTCGTCACCAACGTCATCACCACTATTATTTTCGATATCTGATAGATTCAAGCAGCTTTCTATTGCATCATCTGCTGCACCATTCATATCATCATTATTGTTGTTATTATTATTATTATTACTATTATTATTATTATTATTATTATTATTATTATTATTATTATTATTATTATGTTTTTTTTTCTTCTTTCTTCAAATTTTCTTCCATTTCTCGCCGAGTGATTTCCGTACACTTAGGGCAGAGAAACTCATTGTATGCATTCCCAGTTTACACACGCAAATTCACAGGTAAAATATGTATAAAAAAAAAAATTCATGAATGGATGTTGTTTTCACAGCGATAATGCTCTTCTCAGTACATGAGTCGTTCCAGTTAACACGATTTTTTGCACTTCCTGTAGGGATGTTAGGCCTGGTATCATTTCAAATAGGTTTCAGTACCTTTTTTTATCATTCCTAGAGATCCTACAATCACTGGTATGGTAGTCGCCTTGAGGTGCCACAGTTTTTCAGTTTCTATTAGCAAGTCTTTATATTTACTGATCTTGTCAAATTCTTTCGCCGCTATACTATGATCACAGGGAATACTCATGTCAATTAACAAATATGTCTTCTTTGTCTGATCTTTTATAATAATATCCGGTTTATTAGCTTTTATAGCCTTGTCGGTATGTACGGAGAAGTCCCAGAGAATCGATACATTTTCTTCCTCAGTCACAGCTTCAGGATGGTGTTTATACCATTTGTCAGCGGTTTTGATTTTATAATGCTGACATATTGTCCAGTGTAAATACTGGCCAACTCTGTCATGTCTTGCTTTATATTCTACAGATGCTAAAACTCTACACCCTGAGATTAGGTGGTCTATAGTTTCAATCGCATCGTTACAGAATCGGCATTTGAGTCAGCTCCATTTTTTTATCACGTTGGCTTGGTAGTTCCGGGTTAATAAGCTTTGGTCTTGAGCAGCCGATATGAAACCTCCACTCTCTGCTTTTAGCCCTGAGCTTCGTAACCATTGATGCGTGCGTTTCTGGTCGACATCAGCTTATTTGCTACGAGCCACATACTTGCCATGCAGAGGTTTCTGTTCCCATCTGCTAGCTAATTTTTCATGTGCTTTTGTCCTTGCATTATTATTATTATTATTATTATTATTATTATTATTATTATTATTATTATTATTATTATTATTATTATCATTATTATACATTCAACAGATTACACTGTTGGGAAACAAAAAAAAGAATCTTAACATCAGGTTACAAAAATGTCGCCTTAGATGCCAAGAACCCTTCTAAGTATCCTATCCTAAATGTAAGTTAAATATTCTGGTTTTATAGCCAAATATTACAATATGATATATATTGCCATCTCAAGCTATAAGTACACAATTCATACACACAAACATTAAAAAAAACCTTCACGCAAAATATATGTATTTCTGTGTATGTGGGTACGTGCATATGTGTATGTATGTCTAACTATCTGTCCCCTCTGTGTGCAGCCCTGTGTGGCTAATAAAAGAAAGTTATCTATCTATCTATCTATCTATATCTATATATATATATATATATATAT
>NC_068986.1:85194557-85196797 GCF_001194135.2 Octopus bimaculoides | reverse complement strand
TATCAGGAAAAGAATATAAAAATGCAGGAGTCTTTTAAAAGTATTTATTAACTTAACCGGTTTCCCTTATTTCAAAAGATTTTCATAAGTAAGGTACTAGGCTTTGTGTATCATCTGTGATGAGTCAAAAAATAGTTTACATAAAAACATTCAGATCAGGTATAACAGTTTTTACTATGATAAGAAGATAAAAATTAGTTTACATAAATATATCCAGATCAAGTAATAGAGTATTTGACAAGAAGATAAAACGTGTCTGGTTTGTCAATCAGTGGGTGCTAAAGCTTTAGTCTCACTGTGATCAGAAATCATAATTGATTGCAACATCATCTTAAACTGCAAAAAAGAAAAAAAAAACCTTAGATGAGATGTCGGATTTGGCTGTTCGGTCTCGCTTGTGGATGGAATTTGATACTGACTACTACTTTATATGTATGTATGTATGTGTTTTTTTCTGGGAAATGTGCATAGCGGGTTTGTGTGTGTGTGTGTGTGTGTGTGTGTGTGTGTGAGTGTGTGTGTGTGCATGCGTGTCTGTACGTGCTTGTGCGTGTATGAGGGTGTTCTATTTGTGTGTGTACGTGTGTGTCTGTGTACGTGTATCTGCGTACGTGTGTGTCTGCGTACGTGTGTCTGCGTACGTGTGTGTCTGCGTACGTGTGCCTGCGTACGTGTGTTTTCTGCATACGTGTGAGTGCGTGTGTATATGTGTGTTGTGGTTGTCAGGGTGGTGTGTATGTATGCTTATGTATTGTGTGTTATATTTATCAGGCCGGTGTGTGTATGTGTGTACGTGTGTATGCGTGTGTATGTTTGTTTTATATTTGTCAAAGTGTCGTGTGTGTACGTGTGTGCGCATTGTGCGTGCGTGATATTTATCAGAGCGGAGTATGCGTGTACGTGTGTATGCGTGTATATGTGTGTGTTATATTGTGTGTGACAATAACACACATATACACGCATACACACGTACACACACAACCACACGGACAACCACAATACACACTAACATACACGTGCACACACACGCGTGCACACACACGTGCACATACGTAAACATACTTACAAAAACACAAATAGAACACCCACATATACGCACACATGTACGCGCACGCATGCACACGCACATATACATAAACCCGATATTCGCATTTCCCAGAAAAAAAAACACACACATATACATGCACACATTAAATTACACGCAAATAGACACCCAGATATACAGGCACATGTATGCACACGAATGCACACACAGGCGCACACACGCGCGCGTGCGCGTGCGCACACATATAAACCCACTATTCGCTTTTCCCAGAAAAACACACACACACATACACTTATACACAAATACACACCATCCTTTACTTATGAGTCATACATATAAACCCCAAGACCCCAACCAAAACTACTGAACCATTACAGAATCAGCCTTTCGCCAAACAAGTCCTTCGCGGCCCCACAACAACTTCTTCGAAATTAGAACAATCGCGAACTATCTTTTTATCAAGTGACTGCCATCAACCTCCTACACTGTCTTTAAAGTGAAAGAAATTCTTAGCCACCTTTTTTAAAAAAACAGAACCATCTTTTGATTATGTGACTGCCATCAAGCAACCACACTGTTTGCTAAAATGAAGGCAATTTTGGACCACCGTTTCTGTATAAAATAGTAGTAACTATCAAATTCCATCCACATACGAGACCCAACAGCTATATCCGAGAACTATAAATGGTTTGTTATTTCTCATCGCATCTGGAATTTTTTCAGTTTAAGATGCTGCAAACAATTATGGTTTCTGATCACCAACTTTAGCCCCCACTAACTGACAAACCAGACACGTTTTATCTTCTTGTCAAATATTCTATTACTTGATCTGGATATATTTATGTAAAGTAATTTTTATCTTCTTATCATAGTAAAAACTGTTATACCTGATCTGAATGTTTCTATGTAAACTATTCTTTGACTCATCACAGACGATACACAAAGCCTCAAACTTTTCCTTGTTAATATACAAGATAACATAACAGAGAATACACAAAACCTCATACTTTACTTTTGAAAATCTTTTGAAATAAGTGAAACCGGTTAAGTTAATAAATACTTTTAAAAGACTCCTGCATTTTCAGATTCTTTTCCTTATATATGCACTCGTGCCGTAACCCTAACTTTACTTTATATATATATATATATATATATATATATGTGCATCTTTGTGTATGTGTGTGTGTGTGTGTGT
>NC_068986.1:85191641-85194233 GCF_001194135.2 Octopus bimaculoides | reverse complement strand
ATATATACAATCGCCACTACTGACAATTGAATTTGTACCTTTTAGTTTTAAATTGCATCTATCCAATTTCATAATTTTGTAATTTACTCTTCACCATTTTACTGAATCGGTTATTGATTTCTATGGTATATTCTATAAACTGACAAGTGGTTTAAGTCACATGAGCCGAATCAAACTGTTTTAAATAATACATATATAGATGCACACATACATACTAAATACCAATCTTGAGAAATTAGGCTTCTCAAAACCAGAAAGGAGAAAGCTAATTCGAAGACTACAAATCCAAGCCTTCACTGGAAGTGTAACAATCTGTGAAAGCTTCCAGAAGTTTATCATTTAAGTATATCTAGATTTAAGCATTTCTAGATATGCAAGTATATGCATAAGACATATATAAACCAAAATATACAAATATACACGAATACATACATACACACACACATACATACATACAAACATACATACATACATACATACACATACATAATGATCCTGTTGTTGACGTTGAAATTCCGATAAAGGAGCCTTTGATCTAGGTTAGAAACCGGCTCTTTCTCTGTTGACAAGAAATCTTGAAATAAAACTGAATAATCACATAATACACTCCTCACAAACATATATACAGATGAATGATATTGTTGGAATTACATTTAGTCAACTATTTACAGTTGTTTCAATAGCGTGTGGGTGACAAATCATAGAATACGAATGAAGACATGGCAGAAAGCGATGAAACTGTGGTATTGATTATTTAATATTTTACAATGGTAGACGCATATTCACGTAGCCATAACCCTTGTGGACAAATAAATACGGGTTCAAAATAAACGAGTTGACTTATAAAGGATGATGTAGTGGGAGGTGTTTTTAAATTTGGAAACAAGGAATTTTTCATTACACGTGCCAACGAAGAAGAAGCAGAATGACATTTTAATTGTACTGCTTGACAACATCATTTCACAAGTTCCATTCATTACTTAGTCCATAAACATAGACGCTTGTCTAGTTGAACCGGTGAAACATCGTTAAGTTTGTTTATAACGGTACAGACAATAATATATTAGGTGAAATGTGGTTGTGCAGGATCTCTTCAAAGATTTCTGCTGTCAAAAGTGAAATATCCTCATTGGATAGTCTGCAAGGTGGCAGTCACCCCATCAAAATCATGCTGCAACAGTGATGGTTCAAAGACCCACAGCTCTGCTATATCTTGTCAAAGAAATTGAGAAATCTGCATGAACTGGTTGGAAATGTGTTGAATAAATGCATGGATTTTTGCTATCAGTGACACCGGAAGAAAAAAACACCACAATATCTCAAATTCTAACATTTACTAACTACAAAGAACTGTAGAAATCGTGACATTATCATGTGTTCCAGCATGGCCGTGGCACTCAAGTAAAACAATATAGACAGATAGGTAGATAGAGAGGTAAAGAGATGGATATTTAGTCTGTAGATAGACAGACAGACAGGCAGAAGACAGACAGACAGACAGACAGACAGACAGACAGACAGACAGACAGACAGATAGATAGATAGATAGATAGATAGATAGATAGATAGATAGATAGCTAATCATGTCTGTGTATGTAAGTGCAGCTAAGTTATGTGTACGGTACATGTATATGTACGTGCAGTAACATATGAATGTGTGTGAGTGTTTTCAGAAAGACAGAAGATCGGAACGATACGAAGACTGATAGAGGTGTTGATAATGGTAACTGACAGTTAAAGAGATAATAAATGATGGATACAATTGGGAAATTAAAGCATTGAGAAAATATGTTAGTATACATTTAATGAAATCATTCTTTTTTACATGATATTTGATGTATGTATGAAGTTACATGAGTGAGTGTGCATATGCAGACATAGATAGATAGATAGATAGATAGATACATACATACATACATACATACATACATACATACATACATATGTGTCACTATGTATATATGTATGACTGTGTGCATATTTTAAATTATAGTCTTTGACAAAATACAAGTGTAATTGTATTCCAACGCCTCCAATAATTGAAAGCACGAATTCCAATAGGTAATCAGTGGGTAAATGGATTTGTTCTGCCTACATAGAATAATAGGAATCATTGGAATACGTTATCTTCTCAGTGAAAATACAAAGATTGCCATCAACACTTCACTGATGACAAGAGTGATACATCAGAAAGTTGTGTTGGCGTATCTTTAACACACTCTTACGTCTCGAAGCAAAACGAGATTTATATTAAGGGAGTGGAAGTAGATTTACATTTGATATAATGCCAAGAAGATGCCAGTCGCATTCTCTGTGCGTGTGTGTTTGATTTTGATTTTTGCTTTTCTTCACTGTTTTGTTTTTGCGAATAAATTTAGCTGTTCGACTCTTTAAAGACCAGCTTGCATGTTGTTGCCATGTTTTATAACATCAAGCCTAATTACATAACAATGCTTCAGATATCTGACTGTCTATTGAAGTCATGAGGTTTCCAGCCTACACAGTTTTCTATTTCTACCTACCTGTGTGTACGCACACACACACACGCGCACAAACACACATACATATATGTATATATATATATATATATAT
>NC_068986.1:85185571-85191588 GCF_001194135.2 Octopus bimaculoides | reverse complement strand
CCAATGTGGGGTATAGAATATGGAATATACAATATATAATATAATATACAATATATAATATAAAATAAAATAAAATAAAAATGGATGGCACCATGAAATAAAGTATTGAATGTAGATGAAATATTGAGTGTTCAATATAAAGGATCAAATATATAAATATAAATATAGATATATAAAGGCGACTCGAGTTTCAGGGCTATTTCCCTTCGTCATGGCCGGTATACGACAAGCTTCATTCGGTTTTCTTCCCACCGAATCTACTTGCAAGTCTCTGGTTAGTCCAAGGTTCTAGTAGAAGGCACTTATCCAAGGTAGCACGGTGTGGGACTGTAACAGAAAAAAGTGGGGCTGGGAAGAAAATTCCTAACCATACAGCCATGCCTTGGCATATATAGATACATACCCACACACCCACACACACGCGCACATATTTATAAACAAACCTGAAAAACTTTTTAAGTTACCGAGAGAAAGCTACTATAGAAGATTCTGCCAGAGATTAGTTCATCAATTTTCGGTCACTTGTTTGTATTTAAAAATTGTCCTTTCAAATTGGAGAATGAATATTATTATGATATATTATTATACAGCTATCATGTATTTTTATATGATATATATATGTGTGTGTGTGTGTGTGTGTGTATGCATGTATGTATGTATGCATGTATGTATGTATGCATGTATATATATGTGTGTGTGCATATCATGTGGAATTTGAGCCCATATCACCTGTAAATATGACAAATGTTAAACCATTGGACCAAACCAATTTTAGAAAACTTACCCTTTCCAGCGAAAATTGTATGTTATTGACATCATTAGAATCTATATACTTTGAGACAAAGTTAAATAATTCTCACTTTTCACTTTAATCGTAGATCTCGAAGGAGATAAGGCTATAAATAATACCGTGTAAATTGTGGGTAAAAAAAAACGTGTATTTTATCGTATTGTGTCAATAATATCATAGCTTATATGTTACTATAGGGTTTTAATAATACCAATGTAAAAAAACTCGAACATATATACAAATATATAAACCCCGTGAAGACATTAACAGGGAAAGAGCACAATACCACTAGTAGCGTTAAATATAATATTATATCTTAGATTAAGATAACTATTATTTCGAGGTTTCGTCAGAAGTAAGTACCTGAAACAGTCTGAGAATCTAGATTCAGTGTAAACTCTGAAGTCACCAACATTCTTTTGTTTTTCAATATACATATACAACTATATTACTTTGGGTCTGTTTGTGGATGTATTTTAACGTTTTGTTTAGTATATGCCGTTGTTGTTTAGCTATGGTTGTATCTGAGTACGTGTGTTTGTTTTCGATGGTTTGTTGTCTTGTTGCATGTTGTGTGTGTATGTATCTGTGTGTATTAGTTTATGTAATAATATGGAGGTATTATAGTGTGTGAGTAAAATTAAATGTGTGATATTGCGCAAATGTGATAGTGAGTGTGTTCATAGTTACGGAAGTGTTGTAGTGTGTGTATATATGTGTGTAAAAGCGCGTGTATTACTACGTAGGTGTTAATGTGTGTGCATGTGAGTGTGCCTGTGTGATAGTGTGTGCAATGCAACAGAGATTTTTTAACCTATGCGTGCATGTGTGATAGCATGTGATTAATATGGAGGCATTCTAATGTGTGTATGTGTGTAATAGCATGCATAATAATGCGTAGGTGTCATAGTACGTGTGTGTATAGGTGTATTAGCATATATAATAATGCTAAGTGTTGTAGTATGTGTGTGTGTGTGTGTGTGCGATAGCGTGTATATTAGTACGGAGGCGGTATAATGTTTGTATGTGTATGAGAGGTCGTATAATATAGAATGTAGGCGTTATAATGTGCACAGGCTATTATAGGAAAAGTGTGACAGAGTATGGAGTAGGTTTCATGCGTGTGTGAATATATAGTAGGTGAGATATTGTGCGCCGGTTATAATAGTGAAAGTGTGATGTTGTAAGTAGCGGGCTATGCGTGTGAATAAATAACCCAATGTATAGTATTATATACAGTATTCGCTTAAAGACTACATCTATTTTTCCTGACTATATTGATCCTGTCATTCAGAATGTGCCTGCTTTTAGTGGGATCCAATCGGCTGCCAAAACCATCTGGATCAGATCTTTGGTCTTAATCCACCTCTCTCCTTCATGACAGCCCTTTAAACCAATCATGGGCATGCCTAATGAAAAATTAACCTGAATTGTTTAGTTGTTTAGTAGTGCGGCCCACCAGATAATGAGCCATGTTTCATTCAACCTGCTTCTCGAAACATTTGCTCAAGACTGCTTTGAATCCTTGACTAATGCATAACATTAAATATGAATAATGAATAACATTAAAAAACAACATATAGCTGTTTGGAGGTTGTGACCACGCAGAGATACTTTTGGGATTGTTATTATTGTGTTGTTGTTATCGTCGTCGATGTTGTATAATCACCAGTCAACTTGGATCGAGCACACCTATGATAAATGTATTCCGGTCGTAAGAATCCTTTCTTTTAAGCTGCAGCTTTTGAATATTCCGTCTGTTAGGAATTATGCAGGACTATATTTCCCAATGTGTCCCTCTACTTTTTAAGGTAGTAGACTGTAGTTTGAGAGAGGTTTATCTATGTGGTATAGATGGTACTAAAGTGAATATGCATAGGGTCCTCTATATGCATGAATTGAGACATGTATTCCAGATAGAGTTATTATCGCCGTATGAACTCTGAGTCAGCATTGAGAGAGTAGTGTGATGTTATGTATATTTTTGTACACACGTCCATACTATAGTCTGGATTTAATGAAGTTCAACTAATTCAAATAATGGGGTTCTCTGCTCTACGGTTTTTTTTACTACACTTAGTAATTCATAACATGGTTGTTCCCATCATTAAAATACTTCTTTTACAACATCTAATATACTGAAACCCAATTCACTACTATACTGAGGTTGGTTTGGAATCCCTGTGTCTCTATTTCTCTTTTCATATGTTATGCTTAGATATCAGAGATCATGGAGCTGCATATCTTCGTATGGAGTTTCTTGATTTCTTAGGAAACAAACACTAATGGCTTCTTGTCGCCTTATGCTGTATCATTTACGGTTGACTTCGCTTGTTTCCTGCACTCCAGAGCTTCACTTTGAGGCACTGTGCAATTTAACACTTTGGCAAAGGAACTGGTTCACATACTATCCACTAATAGGTAGGGACGTGTGTCATATGCCTAGGTAGCAGCCCTCCACTGTATCTTGCGTGACTTAACTATAGAACAACCTTCTAATATTTCACTCATAACTTGGACCCTTGACAAGTAGTGTCACCTGGGTAAGATTAGAACTGGAAGTAGTGTTCATTAAGACGTAACTCTATATGTTCCTAAGCTCCTGACTTCCGAACTGGATTCTTATCGTTGGTTGATGTTAGATGTATCTAAATGTTTGAGGATTCTTTGAGGTGCTTGTAGTACACACACACACACACACACACACACGCACACACGCGCGCGCACGCACGCACACACAAATACGCCCACACACGCATATGTTTATGACTGTGAGTGCTGCAGCTAGGGTGGTATGAATTATGTAACGTTTCGGACATTGTTTTCGTCCTCACCTCAAGACAAGCTAATAAGGTCTCTGCAGAAATCATGATATCGTATGTATGTTTGTTTGTATATATTAGCGCAGTCTGGAGGGATGGTGCAATGCCTAAGGACTGGAAGGATCCAATTATTCTTCCTCTGTATAAAGGAAAAGGAGCCAGAATAATGTGTGGTAACTACAGAGGTATTGCTCTACTATCAGCTGCTGGTAAGG
Organism: Octopus bimaculoides; assembly: GCF_001194135.2. Classification (NCBI taxonomy): domain Eukaryota; kingdom Metazoa; phylum Mollusca; class Cephalopoda; order Octopoda; family Octopodidae; genus Octopus; species Octopus bimaculoides. The sequence continues at coordinate 85,187,761 of NC_068986.1, read as the reverse complement.
TTCTGGCAAATATTCTTCTTACTCATCTGAATGGGTGTCTCGTAAATGATGTCCTATCTGAATCTCAATGTGGCTTCCGATCTGGTAGAGGGACATCGTATATGATTTTCACAGGAAGACAGATGCAGGAGAAGTGCTATGAGCAGAATATGGATCTTGTCCAGGTATTCATTGATTTAACAAAGGCCTTTGATACTGTAAATAGGGCCTTTCTATGGAAAATACTTGGAAAACTTGGATGTCCGGATCACTTTGTATCTATAATTAAATCATTTCATGATGGGATGGAGGCTTGGGTCAATGCTGGTGGTGGCATGGTGGGACCCATTCCTGTAGAGAATGGGGTCAAGCATCCTTGCCCCAACTCTCTTTTCTTTGTACTTTGCTGCTGCTTTTACTCATGCTTTTGCAAAGGTTAGCTTTCTAGGAATATATGTCAGATATCGGTCTTCTGGCCGCCTCTTTAATCTTCGCCGATTTGCTGCCAATTCAAAGGTTCTCCAGTCTATTATTCGTGACCTCCTTTATGCAGATGACTGTGGTTTAGTTACTCATACAGTGAATGACATGCAAATGCTCATGAAATGCATTTCTGCTTCTTGCAATGCATTTGGACTCAGCATTAGCCTGGACAAGACTGTTGTAATGTTTGTTCCAGCCTACACCAGGAAATCCATATGTGAAACCAGCTATCTTGGTTGAAGGAACAATTCTGAAGGTAGGAGACAAGTTTGTCTACCTGGACAGCACACTCAGCCGTTCTTGCTACCTGGATGAGGTAATATCTTTCAGGTTGCAGAGAGCAACTAATTCCTTCCGGTCTCTTCAGTCTCGTGTCTAGTCCCAGCATAGCATCGTAAGGCAAACAAAAGTTGCTTTGTACCGTGCATGTGTATTGACATCGCTCCTCTACTCATGTGAGACATGGACTCTGTACAAACGTCAGGTAAGGGTCCTTGAACGCTTTCATCAGAGATGTCTCAGGTACATTCTCAATGTTGGCTGGACCTCAAAAATTCCAGACACACAGGTCCGGAGGACAGCTGATATCTTGAGTATTGAGGCAATGGTGCACAAGCACCGCTTACGTTGGACTGGACATCTTATTAGAATGAAGGATAGCAGGATTCCTAAGCAGATGCTATAAGGAGAACTTGTGAATGGAAGGAAACTCCGGCAGAAACCAAGGCTGTGATTTAAGGACTGTGTTAAGTCTTCATTAAAGGTCTGTGATATGCAGGACACTAACTGAGAGAACAATGCCTGTCATCGCCACAGATGGAGGAAGCAGGTTAAGGAAGGGATTGACACTTTTGAGAGAGCACGCATCCAGCGTGAAGAACTTAAGCGAGCTGCGCGAAAGCGTACGGCTCGTATAGTGAATGGGGAAAGCTTGGTCTGCAATGTTTGTAGTCGTGTATGCTTGTCAAGAGCAGGGCTCATTAGCCACCAGCGGAGTCGCAAATGCAAGATATAAGTTAGTCCTAGAGCGCACAATGTTCTTGAAGGTCAGCGATGGTCTTCCTCGGTCTCAAGTGGACGAGCATCATCGTCATGTATGTATGTATGTATGTATAGATGGATAGATGTAAGGATGGATGGATGAATGGACGGATGGATGCATGCATGCATACAAGTATGTATGTATGTATGTATGTATGTGTGGATGTATAGATGTATGTATGTGTGTATGTATGTATGTATGTATTTATGTATTATGTATACTCTTTTACTCTTTTACTCTTTTGCTTGTTTCAGTCATTTGACTGCGGCCATGCTGGAGCCCCGCTTTTAGTCGAGCACATCGACCCCAGGACTTATTCTTTGTAAGCCTAGTACTTATTCTATCTGTTTTTGCCGAACCGCTAAGTTACGGGGACGTAAACACACGAGCATCGGTTGTCAAGCGATGGTGGAGGAACAAACACAGACACACAAACACATATATACACATATATACGACGGGCTTCTTTCAGTTTCCATCTACCAAATCCACTCACAAGGCTTTGGTCGGCTCGAGGCTATAGTAGAAGACATTTGCCCAAGGTGCCACGCAGTGAGACTGAACCCGGAACCATGTGGTTGGTAAGCAAGGATGGATGACTAGATGCATGGATGCATGCATAGACGTATGTATGTATTTATATATGTATGCACGTGTGAATATATATATATATATATATATATATA
>NC_068986.1:85181113-85184707 GCF_001194135.2 Octopus bimaculoides | reverse complement strand
ATATATATATATATATATAGATAGATAGATAGATAGATAGATAGATAGATATATCATACTATCTCTCTCATCAATAGTTGGAAGTTTTCTATCCGGGTTCCGTGGTATAATCTCCAATTTGTCCTCATACAGAAATATCCAGAACAAAGTCTATTTTTACTCCCTCTAATATGTTGCTTCCAACATCCACCTGTCTACGTATCTGCGGGCGCATGCGTGTGCCTCTTTCTATGTATGGATACATTTGTGGTTATGCATGTATGCGAAATAGGGTGTCTATGTGGTTTTGTATGGCTTTCTAACGTCTCTCATTTAAGTCTCGCTTATTTCCTATAACCTATACATGGATATGTGGTTATGTCTCTACATGTCAATATTTGCGTAAGTTAGGTTTTGTGTGATTTTGTACGTGTATGTATATGTGAGTGTATTTGTGTATGTGCGTGTGCCCCCACCTCTCTCTGTGTACAATTGAACATTCGAGAACAGTAGTACACAATATACCACACAACATCTCTAAGCACCAGATCCATTTCCCTCGAACTCCTAAAATATAAAAACGACAAAGCCATCTCTGTAGTCACTACATCAAATTAGTCTTCACTGACGAGCAGCAATAAAAAAAAAAAAAGATGTCGGCTTGTTTCTATAGGAACCAGGTAATTAAGTAAACTGTTTATTAAATTAGTAGCATGCCCGTTTGATCAGCCATTAGCTGAGTGCCAGCCATGACACTGAGTTGTGTTCTACTGCTTTCTGTGATTTGTTTGTCATTTAATGTAACTGTATACAGTTCACATCCGCCTACATATACCCACATCTCACATATATATATATGTGTGTGTGTGTGTGTGTGTGTGTGTGTGTATGCGTGTGTGTGTGTGTGTGTGTTTGTATGCATGCATGCGGGTATGTGTGTTTGTGTTTGTGTGTGCCCACACGGTATATATGTATGTACGAAGACTTGAATGTGCATGCACATATATACCTAAACGTACACGCACATACATAGATATATATACATATATATATTTACATACATGCAAACTTGACTCTTTCTTTCTCTCTCTCTCTTGATATATATATATATATATATATATATATATATATATATATATATATATATATATATATATATATACATATATATACATAGGGAGAGAGCGAGAGAGCAAAAGAGAGGGAGAGAAAGGGAGGGACAGAAAAGGGAGTGACAGAGACGCGATCGAAAGGGAAGAGTGACGCTCACACGCAGACACACTAATATCTAACACAATTTCCATCTTAATATAGACACATCCATATCGATATCATTCACATAGTAGTACTTACGCTTATGTCAGTATACATACATATATATGTAAGCATATATTCATACATAATTACATACATACATACATACATACACACACACACACACACACACACACACACATATATATATATACACACACAAAGAGAGAGGGGGAGAGAGATAAATAGAAAGATTGATAGATAGATATACATGTTTATACACATATCTATATATATCCCTATTTATCTACGTGTGTGTATATACAATATATCATCCATAGATGCACATACAGACGTATATACACATCTAGACTTCATTTCAACGACAATTCTCGGACTGTAACTTCGCTGAATTCCTACTCAATAACTTCTAACATATTAATTAACTAAAGTTAGTGGAATACCCTCCTTTGATATGAAGAATTGTACTTACTATGACATATGGAGGATTCACATATTGAGATTAGTTGCTTAAAGAATCAAAAATATGCTTCTTTAATGACTATAACCAGAACGTGAGACTAGAACAAGATAAACGAGGTAACATCAGCTTGTGAGAAATAACGCCGACTTGAGATAGGGAGATGTATTGTATAACATAGTTTAACAAGTTAAAGCACTAGAGATGTGCTGGATAAACATGAGCGCTGCACATTGGCACCAATTTCGCTTACACCGATACACTGATAAGGAAATTTTTGCTACGATTTGAAGCAGGAGTATGTGGCCTCGTAGTGTTGTAGAGATTTCCCTATTCTCTCTCTCTCTCTCTCTCTCTCTCTCTCTCTCTCTCTCTCTCTCTCTCTCTCTCTTGATCTCTCTCCCTCTTGATCTCTCTCCCTCTTGATCTCTCTTGATCTCTTGATCTCTCTCTTGATCTCTCTCTCTCTTGATCTCTCTCTCTCTTGATCTCTCTCTCTCTCTTGATCTCTCTCTCTCTCTTGATCTCTCTCTCTCTTAATCTCTCTCTCTCTTGATCTCTCTCTCTCTCTCTTAATCTCTCTCTCTCTTGATCTCTCCCTCTCTCACCCACAGACACACGCACACACGCACACACACGTACACACACACAAACACATGCACACACAAACACATTTGATTGATGTGTTCACATTATACAATGTGACCAGAGAATTTAAGAGCTCAATTGTAAAAAGTATCGTTAAAGTATGTTACAATGCAATATATACACGTGAAATGAACTTGCATGAAAATAGCATATAATCGTTTATGTCCTATTTAAATAGCAAAGAACTAAAACAGTATTGTTAGGGTTAGGGTTAGGGTTAGGGTTAGGGTTAGGGTTATACCTATTTTTTTCTCCTTTTCTCCTGAGGAAATAGATAATTCATCATATCTAAAATAATAACCGAAGTTAATTACATAATAACATAAACGATGATGCTTTTACTTAAGCCCGTAGGTTTGAACTACGAAGAGTGTGCGTTACTCTAGGTAACCGTGATAGAGAAACTCAACGAGTCCAGCGATCTCAGCTTCGTTTTAGTCTCCCCTCGACTGACTGGTGCCAGCCTCTTACTTAATCCAGTGTATGCAATATATGAGAAAAAACTGCTGTCACATGAATTACCACCCTCCAGTGTGCCATAAAAGTGACGACAGCGTCATACCAACATCCTGTCCGCAACATGCGGACGTAAAAGTAAATAAACTAACTGATGTCCGTTTGACAGTATTACAGCCGCATGGTCGGAGCTGACCAATAGAGGCCTAAACGCATACAAACTATATGAAGGCTACTTCCGAACACTTGACGAGGTAGACGTGCCCTACACGCCCACGAAACTGGATTTGAGTGAAGCAAACATATATATAAACAGTTGCAACGTTGAAGGTGTTTATAAGCCATTTAAAACACACAACAATCCGTTGAATTCACTACATTTTTGTCGCTTTGAAACCGCAACCTGTTCACTCATAAAACTTCGTGCTGCATCTCTTTTATTTTTTGTGTGTTCTTAAATGGCTTATAAACATTTTCCACGCTGCAATTGTTTTTGTTTCAGCACACGATCTAAGATCAAGTCACTTGCTATGCAAGTACATATCCGTTATATTACTCTTTTACTCTTTTACTTGTTTCAGTCATTTGACTGTGGCCATGCTGGAGCACCACCTTTAGTCGAGCAAATCGACCCCGAGACTTATTCTTTGTAAGCCTAGTACTTATTCAATCGGTCTCTTTTTGCCAAAGCGCTAAGTGACGGGGACATAAACACACCAGCATCGGTTGTCAAGCAATGACAAACACAGACACAAACATACACACAATCACATACA
>NC_068986.1:85178298-85180707 GCF_001194135.2 Octopus bimaculoides | reverse complement strand
ATATATATATATATATATATATATATGTGTGTGTGTGTGTGTGTGTGTGTGTGTGTCTGCATGCGTGCATGTATGTATACGTTTCTCAGATACAAGGCCATCTTTGCTGATTAGAGACGTATATATGATATAATGCATTGATTTATTGACTATATTGCCTCCAGCATTTATAACGCATAGTTACGAAATGCTAATTATGATATTTTATAATATTGCCGTCTTTTGTAATATAATAGTAGCAATTTCCGTCGAAAAACAAATTAAGAAAACCGACGATACGACTTGCTTTCAATACATAGATGTCCTTCAATTGCTTTTCTTAAAACATATAGGAACATTCGCGTGAAAACATTCATATTTTTCGAAGTTGAATTAAATCCTATTGCTGTTGGTTTTACGACTTCACTTGTTCTTCTCGTTTATACACATGTTTTAATTTTGATAGTGTTGATATCCATGTTTGTTGATGCATGTATATACGTATTTCTGTAGCTGGTAATGCTGAGCTAACTCTGTCCCTGCTTTTATAGTTTTCTCTTTGTTATTATGGCTATTGCTGTCGTCGCAGTTGCTAGTCATGTTGTTCTTGTTGTTATTGATGTTGTAGTTGTTACTATTGATCTGGTGTTTTCATTTTTTATGACTATTTTCATCGAGTGCCTGTTCATGTTGTTACTGTTGTTTTGTGAGTCTTGTTGTTTTTGTACTTGTTGTTGATGTTCTTCTACTCGTTCTCTAATTCTGTCACCAGCCGTATTTTTTCTGTTATTGTTGTTGTGGTGGTGGTGGTGGTGGTGGTGGCGGCGATAGTGAGGTGGTGGTGATGGTGGTGGTGATGGTTAAATGGTTTTTGTCTTCCCCTCTTTCCATAATTGAACGCGTATAAAAATAAACCTACCCAAATTATTTCATGCATTCACCATTCATTCAATAATTCAATTATACAATAATACATTGTTAAAATAAATGAAAAAAAAAAATCAAAACAATAAAAGCACTTTCATGCAGTCCACTGAATGTCCTGACAATGAATAGTTAATGCTTCTTCACCTAAAACTCTGATTCAACTGAATTGATCAGAAGAGATATTTTAACAGTTCTATTTCAAAATATCGATGTTTTATTCAAAGCTTTGGCGTTTTTTTTTATCTTTCCATCCATCTTCTGTTTTCACACCTTTTTCACATCCTTCATCCTGATTTTCACACGTTGATCCTTTTCCCTTCGTGATTTTAGAATCAACGCTGGTTATTGATATTCTGATGTAGAGCCATGCAAACAGAGTCAAAACTCCTGGCAAGTCTATATAACGGTGTAATTTGAATCACTGGCTGAATGTAACTTAAGGTATTACGCTACCAACACACATGGGAGAGGCATGAGTATCACATTCTTGATTTTTTTTCCGACTTTGCGATTTGAGTTCAAATCAGTCAGCAGTCAAATTTGCATTTACTACTTCAGGGATCGAGGAAAAGCCACTAGCGCAACTCGTGGACGAGATATTCCGACAATTTTCGTTGTGTGATCAACACCCGATATGACCTGCACAGATTTAATCTGTGCTTTGGCCTAACACTACTGACTGACACTCTGAAGCATTTTAGCGAGGTCCATTCTGTTGCAAGCTTTCTGGTTATGCTGGAGGTTTGGATAACTACTTTCCTCCTTGTCTCGGCTAGTCTAGGAAAACCTATAAAAGGTCGTGAGAGCTGCATTTCTCCTTTGATTAAGCAATAAAAATAGTGGGAATTTCCATTCACTATACATGATTAATCCGCATATGTTAAGTTTCTGATTTACTCGTCAAAGCTCAATATTTCATATTTTGCTATATACAATGAATAATAGTGTTAACAGAAGTAGTCGACTCCCATTCTATACTGCAAATTATACACACAGTTTTTCATAGAATGACGACCCTTGCAAACAATTTATTCTGAGTTCGATCCACTAATTATGGTCTTCTAGAATAGTTTTGTATTGAATTCATTTTTACGTATACATTGTCCGGGAATACCCGCACATGGTTTTGCACGCCGTGAGCATATAGGTCGTGGACTGGTGAAATGATTCATCTTTGATTCTAATCGGCTACGTGATGTTGACTAGCACCAAAAATGGCGAAACATCAATGTACATCACTCATAGATGGAACTGAGGATGAGTTATCAAGCCTGTCCATGACTAAAGTTTTTAACACCCGACGGTTTGGGCGAGATTTCTCCACCAACGATCAGCAGCTTACCGGGAAATACGCGAATCGTGTACGTTAAGGATATGTCGTTGATTATATATATATGTATATATGTATGTATATATATATATATATATATATATAGGTGCAGGAGTGACTGTGTGATAAGAAGCTTGCGTTCGCTCACACTCGCGCACAGGCACACACACACA
>NC_068986.1:85171376-85173876 GCF_001194135.2 Octopus bimaculoides | reverse complement strand
AGCGTTTTGCGTAGGATGTGTGCAGTGCTCAATAGTGCAATTTTCTGTATGTTATATATATTTGTAAGTCCTGGTATTATTATTATTATTATTATTATTATTATTATTATTATTATTATTATTATTATTATTATTACTTTTTTTTTTAGGACGTGGAGATGGGATCGGTGGGAATAGCGGAGGCGCAACTAAAAGAGCTAATGTCCATGATTAGGATTTATTTTATTGAAATTAGGGATATCAATGACTCGGATATAATTTTAGCACAGATCTATGAAGCGCATAGATCAGTTTTTTTCTTATCTTTGTAGCTTATAATATACAGTACTTCTTATTAAAATTTTAAACCGTTTCCACAAAAGTTCCGTTGATAAGGCTTACAGCCATCATAACAAAACACATTAGGAATACATAGAAAATAATCATCATTGTTTGTAATTTAAATTAACTTGGTATATGTATCAACAGCTACTCACCAATAGCGAAGGTGAATACGCGACATACTTTGATTAATATCAACGCTGCATGTTCATGCATAATTTACCGAATAATATACACTCAGGTACATGCATACACAGATGTACGCACATGCGTGCATATGGGTGTGTGTGTGTGTGTGTATATATATAATATATATATATATATATATATATATATATATATATATATATATGCATATATATATATATATATACATCTATATATATATATATATACATATACACACACATACACACACACACATATATATATACACACGTATGTATGTATGTATGTATGTATGTATTTGTGCTTGTTGAAGAAATATAATTTTTAATTCTTCTGTTAAATAAAGGCTATAAATATATTCATTGTCTTCATGCTTGAAACAATTGTGTCTCTTATTGTTGGAATATTTTTAGTTAACAAAAGGAATCTAAATACCACTATTTCCTGTTCTGTTTCAAATGACAACAATACCAACTCAATGACAGATAATTGTTCTTCTTCACAGACTTTGGGAATCTTTTTGATTGCTACATTTGACGTCATTTCATTTCTCACATTGTTTCAAGATTTTCAGTAAATATCTTAGAAACTATGCCGTTTGTTTAGTGATCATGAAAATGTCAATGCAAAATTTGTAAACAATATACGTACAAACCCATATATGAGCATGTACGTGTGTGTGTGGGGGGGTGCGTGTGGGTGTGATCGTGTGTGTGCGTAGTGCGTGCGGGTGTGTGTTTACACTTTTCAAACATTGTTTGCGTGGGTTGCTGAATTCAACGTAAAAATGAACAAAAAAGTTGATATTGAGTGGGTGGCACTCAACGATATTTATCTTGTGATTACATAAACCCAATAAGTCCCCTGACAATCTTCGCATGCATTTATATAGATTCAGTAAATGCGGTGAGTGTCTCCAATGTTCCCTGAGAGGTGTCTTACGCAGGCATTATTTCAGAAGAGCATTTATGATTTGATGATCGAGTTACTTGTTATGTATCCCCTAAAGAGTTACAGATACAAGCAGAACAGATAAGGAGGCCAAGATCTCCTGAGATTAATCTATTGATTGTTGAGAATTTAGATGGTGTTTCTCTTGAAAATTTTAAAGACAAATGTGAATGAGTGGTCTTTTCATTCATCGGTATAAACACTAACCAAAATATTATGTTTAATCCATCAGATTTCTTGATGTTACTAGCAACACATTAACAGAGACAACGTGCTACAAGGACCAGTATATTCATGTTTGCGCATTGTTTATCAACACCCAATGCCAAGACTTACATTCTGGACCGGAGTTGCCTGAACTCAGTTTCAACAATTTGGAAGAAACTTCGCAAGGTTTACACGACTAACGAGATATACACGTAGTTAAGCGCCGAAAGCAAAACGCTTTTTGCTCTTGCGCTAATAAAGAAGTAGTTCACCAACTATAAGCCACTTAAAATCTACAAGCAACGACATTTTGGTTCACAAAAGCAAAACATTAAAGAAACCAAATCCAAGTATCTTCAAAAGAGCATCTAGAATGAAATAATTTTCATATATACTTTACATATGGTTAAAATGAATTTGATCAAGATTTGCTATAGACAGATTGACCAGGGACTAAACAACGATTACAGCAGCAAATGAAATATGTATCACTGATATATATGCTCGAAATTACATCCGCAAGGAAATGTATTGAATAAATGCTCTAAAATTTATATACATTTTTAATGATGTTATCTGCCGCTGTCCCAACGCCATGAAATGTAGCGTTTCCCATGTTTTTTGTTATTTATGTTTTCGTTTCTCATTTTGTTTACGTTCATTGATGTCGTGTATCCATATATGCATGTATATATACATATGTATGCAGGTATATACATATATGTATGTATATATACATATATTCATATGTTATTTATATTATTATATGATCGAACGCCACGCATCCTTTTCCAAGTAAGTTTTATCTATCTATCTATCTATCTATCTATCTATCTATCTATCTATCTATATA
>NC_068986.1:85170375-85171362 GCF_001194135.2 Octopus bimaculoides | reverse complement strand
ATATATATATATATATAGTTAGATAGATTGATAGATAGTTATAGATATATATGCATACATACATGCATACACACATACAAACATATATACATTCATACACACATACATTCCTACACACATACATATATACATGTATACACATGCACAGTGACACACACATGCACACAAACAAACAAAAAGAACGCTGTTCTGATTACGGACAGTGTCAACGACTATTGAAAAGATTGCCAGACTACATGAGTGTAAATCGAACCGGTGAGTGTGTTAAATATTAAGGCACTAAAAGAGAATGACTCTCTGCAGACATCATAATAATATATATATATATATATATATACTCTTCATTTGACCCCAGTACGAAACTGCTACTTAGTTTGTCGACTCCGAAAGGATGAAGGGCAAAGTCGACCTCGACAGAATTTGAACTCAGAACGAAGAGACAGACGAAATACCTTTAAGCATTTCGCACGTGTGCTAATGTTTCTGCCAGCTCGCCGCCTTTATACTTAGTATCGTATTAAAACATTGAATATGAGTCAATCGTCCCTGAAATATTAGAAAGTGTTTTTGATATTTTGATGTGTACCACAAAATATTTCAGCAAGGAAAATATTACTTAGTATGTGTTATAGGCATTTATACTACACTACGCCACGAGCACACGCGCATCCGCGTGCAGGGAATGATGGAAAGAAAGGAGGGGAGAGAAAGTTTGGATCGTGTTCAAAACGGGGGCACCAGTATTTTCTTAACGAAACACTTTGAGACTTGGGACACTGGTAGAATGTGTCATATAAAACATCTTTTTCTCTTAGTCTTCTTAACAAAAAAAACGTACATCGCAAGTTATTTCATGTTAAAGTTGTCGTATTTCTGTAATTTCAACCAATGACTGACGTCCATTCAGCCGAATAACAGTAAGTGTTGACTACGTAAACAAACGATTGTCAAACGATTTTGGCGGTGATAAAATTATTATTTCCTTGT
>NC_068986.1:85169256-85170244 GCF_001194135.2 Octopus bimaculoides | reverse complement strand
GGCACAAGGCATGGTTTTTGCGGGAAGGAGCAAGTCGATTAGGGTTAGGGTTAGGGTTAGGGTTAGGGTTAGGTAAAACGAACACACGTGTGTTGCCTCTGCAAAATGTCAGAAGTAATGGAGATTGAATACGCTTTACACCGCTTAGGAGTAACTGTAAACAGCTGAATACTTGTCAGTGATTGGTTGAAATTATCGAAATAAGACAATTTTTTACATGAAATAAATCCGAATACAAAAATTTTTTTCTGTTCTATAACACAAAATAGATAAGTATACGAAGTTTGAAAGTCTTTCGGTACCAAAAACACTACATAAAACATAAATGAAAACTGGTGCCCCCGTTTTGAACAAGATCCGAAAGTTTGAATAACAGGGAGAATAGTGTCTCTGTATGTTCGTATCTCTATATATAATGTGTGATGCCATATATTATATATTGTGTATAATATGTGTGCGTGTGTTCGTGCCTACGTGTGAGTGTGTGTATATATTCATTCATACACATATTCATACATACAAAAATAAGAGGGATGACCAGCAAAAGTGGACTCCTATATGCTAGAAATAGATGTATATTCATGCATATACACAAACACACACACAAACTTTCACTTCTATACACACACACACAGACACACACAGACACACACACAGACACACACAGACACACACAGACACACACACATACACACACACACTTATATATATGGATTTTTTCAATGTTATACATATCGATATGGTAAAGAGTATGTGTGTAAGCGTTGTGAGTATGGAATTCGTGTATATGTGTGACAGAATGCATATTAGACAATTCATTATTTCACCTTTTTATACTATTATTATACCGTGCATCTCTCTCTGTCTCTGTCTGTCTCTCTCTCCATATATATATACATATATATATATACACACACATATATATATACATATACATATACATATACATATACATATATATATATATATATATATATATATATATATA
>NC_068986.1:85162765-85169115 GCF_001194135.2 Octopus bimaculoides | reverse complement strand
ATACATATATATATATATATATTTATATATAAATTAAAAATAATATGGGTGAAAAATTGAATATTAATTTGATCAATATCAATTTAGAACAATTTTTTCTAAGTGGTCAGTCCATAGGTCGTCTACTTCGAGCAAAATGGATGTTTACTTAGTGGTCATCCCTCTTATATGTATGTATATATATATATATATATGTGTGTGTGTGTGTGTGTGTGTGTGTGTGTGCGTGTGCGTGTGTGTGTGTATGTATGTATATATTCATCTTGATCTCTTTCTATACATACATAGGGAAAACACAGATCAAAGGTTCTTCTAAACTCATAGGTTCATATAGCCAGTTTCATGAATTCTGTAACATATATAAACCCCATCTATCAATGGGAGACCAGAGTCGATAGCAAGATTACTCATTTTCCTCAGCTGAGCAGACAGATAGAACGGAAAATATGTTTAGCTGAAGAACACAGCGCATCGCAAGGTCCACGAATCGTAACGTCGACTTTGCGATCACGAGTGCAACGATCCTTACCACTAAGCCACGTGCTTCCACCATACATAAATACATACAAGTATATATATACATATATATATACAAACACATATATACATACATATATGCATACATACATACATACATACATATGTATGCATATGTATGTATGTACGTGTGTAGCATGTGTATGTATATATACATATGTGTATTAATGTGCATGTCCATGTGGATGTGGATGTACAATATCCTTCATATTTGCTCTGGATGCAGCAGTAGTTTATACGGTATGATATGTGTCGTGTTAATCATAACAAAGTCAGCTCACACAAAACAAGTCTGACTACCAAATTCTTTCATTTGTTCTCCATATTCTCCATAATCTCCGTAGAGCCGCACAACCGTATTCCTCTAGCCCCGTCTCTTACACGCAGTCACATCTATCATCATCTTTGTCAACTTATATCTATGTTTTCCCATCTCTCTTCTTCTTTCACCATATCTTCTTTACAAACTCATCATCTACATGTTGTGTTAAACCGTCGTAATAAATGCACCTCGAATTTATCCTTTAAATCTCACTGACGCGTTTCAGAGATTATCGTTAGCACGTGACAGGATTTAGTAGATTCTATTGGCTGCTCATCTGAATTGGATGCAGTCAGTTTTCGTTTTTCAATTATTTTTCGCAAGCTTCATTAATGACTGGAACAAAATCATTAAGAATGGATGTCCCGTATGATCAGAATTTTTGCTTAATGCACATCATATACATCATTTCCTCCGTTTATGAAGACTAGCTGAACTTTTTGGAATCATACGCAAGTTGCTCAGTGAATACTGTATGATGAAAGAGAGAAGGAGGGAGATATCGAATAGAGAAAGAAAGGAATGAGAGAGAGAGAAGGAGAGAAAGGAGATTCACAGTCTCAAACGGACAGTACATGTGCAGTCATTCATATTAAAATATGCATACACATACACGCATACACACATATATACACATGCATACACACATGCACATTCACACATACGAAATCTCATATGCATTCACCAACACATAACACAGGTTACATACATGCGCTTACTCGGACACACATACACATACACAAACATATTGAAATCTTATCTTATATATATTTCAAAATGTACACATCTAGACACACAAACACGTAAGATTATATACGTGTGTATGCGTGTGTGTATAAAAACATACACGTAGCCATATACTGTGTTTCTTTGCGTGTGTGCATGTGTTTGCAGATGTGTGTTTGAGTGTTTGAGAACACTCGTGAATGTGGTTTTGCGTACATGCATGTGTTTATATATATATATGTTAGAAGTAGCATGAGTAAGATAAATAACGACAAAGAGCGAGAAAGAGTGGAGGGGGCGATAAGAGAGAGTGAAGTGCATTGCAGTTTTGTAGTAATGTTAGTGTGCATTATAAGAGTAGAATTGTGCGAAGGATTATGTGTAAATTATATGTAAGAGGAAATGTGTGCTGAGAGAAATGTGAGGTGAAATATGTGTTGAAGATTACTATTTATTTAGCTATATCCCAGATCCAATAAATAACATTGCATTTTTTTCCTTGCGATTTCCTTTTCGTTGACATGACGATTATCGCAGCAGATTTTTTTTTAATAACTAATGATACATCTCGATATCATTGTGATATCATTAGACTCAAATACCGTGACTATGGCGATGTTTTAATAACGTAATATAATTATGGTAGTATCAATATGATATGCTTATGCTATCGTATTAATATCAATACAATATTATAAGATAATCCTCCACATGTCTCGTGGTTATTATATGGTGTTTTGTATATTAATATGATATCGTAACAAAATCTTTATTTAATTAGTTTAAAAAGAACTCTCCCGTATAGATATATCGATACTAATGTGTATCCTTCCGAACACGATAAAATGAATAACCAGTCTAGTACTGAGATCAGTATAATTTAGTGTTCCCGTCACACACACACACACACACACACACACACACACACACACACACACAAGTAAAAAACAAAAATCTTAAAACTTCCTTTCTGTGAGAAAAAACTGCGCAGACATGACTGTGTAATAACAAGCTTGCTGCTTAACCATTTGGACCTAGGTTCAGTCACTGTGTAGTACCGTGGGCAAAATCTCTTCTACTATACAACCGAGCCGGCCAAAACTTGTGTGGATTTCTTTGATGGAAAATGAAAGATGCCTGTAGTTATTTACTGACTATTATCGACAGCTTTTTACTGTTGAGTCCACCAAAAATTAACAATATAGTCATTAAAGGCGTGAAACATTAATGATTTTGGACGATAGCTGACGAGAAACGATCTTGTTCATGCCTTGTATGTGAATTTTCCATTCATTCTATGTTGTACTTGCTTCTGCTTAATCTTTGAAACATACGTGTATATTTATATATCTATGGGTGTATGAGTATTTGTGTTGCGGATTTGGGTTTGTGCACAATCCTCACCCCTACCGCTTGACAACTAGTGTTAGTTTGTTCACATGCCCGTTACATAGCGACTCGGCGAAATAGGCCAATAGAATATTACCAGGCTTTAAAAAAGAAGTACTGGGATCGATTCGTTCGATGAAAATAGCACTTCAAGATGTTGACACTGAATATAAGATTAAAGATAGAATAAGAGGACTCTCAAAGTAATATCATCACTGAAACGTCTGCGATATCCTTCGATCATGGTATTTTGTCAGTCATTCTAACACTTCCACCAATCCACCGACTAGGATTAGAAGTTTTTATTGATCCCTAAACGATAAAAAAACAACAACAAAGTTAATCTCGGCAAGATTTAAACTAAGATTGTGGGATAAGGTGGACCACATATTTACTCTTGGACGTGCAGGCTTGAGTGAGATTTACTTTTTGTCTATAACTTGCAGTTTCCACTACATACAAGCTGTAACTCTCTAAGGACCCGATTTTGTCCAAAGGAAAGGCTGCTGCTTTAGGATCAATACGACATGGTACGAATGTATCGTTGCAAAGGTTGTTCTCAAAACACAAATGTCTAGAACGCATACCACAAAGCAAATTCTGCAGTGTTCTAACAGTATCGCAAACCCACCGTACGGGATTGGTGTCTTTTTTTTAAAGACCTTCAAAAATTAATGGCATATTTTCTTAAAGGCAGTGCTCCAGCATGACTGCAGTCAAATGACTGAAACAAGTAAAAGAGTAAAAGAGTAAAAGAGGTATAAATTTATTTTTTACATCACCACATTATTTTAGCTTAGATTTTAGTACGAAGTGGTATCAAAACCTCCCAGGACTAGTTATGTTTTTTTGAAAAAAAACCTTACCTAAGTTTTAACATCGTCTCCTTCGAAATATTCACCTTGCGTAAACACCGGTCCCAGCGTTCCTGCCAATTTTGGAATCTGGCCTGGAAGTCGCTTTCCGTAAGTGAGTCAAGGATCTTCTACGACTCACTCTGGATCTCGACAACGGTGTTCAAAAGGTGACTATTGAGCTGCATTTTTATCTAGGAAAATAGCTGAACGTCCGCAGGTACTAAATATGGCGAATAGGGCAGGTGCGGAAGCGACACCATGTTACTTTCGGCAAGAAACTCATGAGTGAGTGGAGCTTGATGAGAGGGTGCATTGTCGTCGTGAAGAATCCAATTCTTCAAATACCGCAGATCCGGTCGCTTTCACCGAATGTCCTTCCTCAAACGCTTCAAAATGTCGCAGTAGAACTCTCAATTCACAGTCTGACTTTGGAGGATGAATTCTTGATGCACAATTCCACATTTCCGGGGATGACGCTCGTGGCCGGTCTTTCAAATCGCTCATCATTTTCCAGGGATGTTCTTGCACTTTTGAAGCGCCACTCGAAACATTGCGTACGACCCGTCGCCGTGAGCTTGTCTCGTCCCTGTGAGCATGCTAAGCATGCTCACTGTCTCTTTAGCAGAGTTCCCAAGTCAAGGAGGAAGAGTGAGAGAGAGAGGTGAAACGGTGAAAGGGGGGAAAAGGATAGGGAAAGGGTGGGAGAGAAAATAGTCTTTTTCTTGTTAACACTTTCACCCTCCTCAAAAAATCCCAAATTTCATTTAATTTGCTTTGCGAGAAGGACTGTTTCAACGAAGTCACGTATTGTCCTTGCCTTCGAAACGCGGAGTAGATGGAACAGGGACAACTGACGAAGGGGTGTACTCTTTATGTTGCATGTCTCGTTTCTCTGTTTGTTTTTTTCGTTGTTCGAAAAAAGTTCGTTTTCTATGTTTCTGTTTTTATATTTCCGTTTCTCATTGTGTTTAACGTTTCTTTCATGTCTTGTACCCATATATGCATGTATATATACATATAGATGTATATATACATATAGATGTACATATAGATGTATATATACATATAGATGTATATATACATATATGTATGGATATATGCACATATTTATATATTATTTATATCATTATATATCTATCTATTTATATATACATTTCTTATATGTAATTTGGCGCACTCGAATTGTTTGTTTTTGATCTTGTTGACTAAACAGTATAGTAGGGTCCGTTGGGCACTGCCAGTGACAAAAGCAGCACCGTGACTTACTTCACTTTGCCAGGAATTTGAAAATGACATGCTGTACTGCTTAGCATTCGCGCCGGAAGCTCCAATAAGAACATTTTCAAGTGCTTGGGCAATGCACCGAGAGTGATAAAAATCAAACATCCAGTGAACATCATGGTGTTTGGAGTGATCAATTGTGATGGTGACGTTATGCCTCCATTTATCTTTACACAGCCTCAGACACAACATGGAGGCCTATATTAAGTTCCTGGAGGAGGTAGTGCTGCCCTGGGTCAAGACGGTGTCTGATGGGAGACACTATATCTGGCAAAAGGACTCTGCACCCTGCCACAAAAACAGGAGAACCCAGCAGTCATGGCTGTCAGAAGATTTCTGCACCCACATCACCCCTAACATCTGTCCACCCGACTCCCCAGACTGCAAACACCCTGATTATTATGTGTGGAGCGTAGTTGAACGAGAAACTGAAAAAGCTCCTTGTAAGACCAAAGATGAACTGAAGACAAGGATTATGGCATCATTCACCAACTTAAACAAGGAGGCCGTCCAGAAGAAGTTGTAGGAGATTCCGAAGTCGTCTGGAGGCGGTGGTGGAAGCCAATGGTGATTTTATTGAATACATTTGCTCTTTTGATAGGCGCAGGAGTGGCTGTGTGGTAAGTAGCTTGCTTACCAACCACACGGTTCCAGGTTCAGTCCCACTGCGTGGCAGTGGGACTGTGTCTTCTTGGCAAGTGTCTTCTACTATAGCCTCGGGCCGACCAAAGCCTTGTGAGTGGATTTGGTAGACGGAAACTGAAAGAAACCTGTCGTATATATGAATATGTATATGTATATATATGTGTGTTTGTGTGTCAGTGTTTGTCCCCCCAACATCGCTTTACAACCGATGCTGTTGTGTTTACGTCCCTGTAATTAGCGGTTCGGCAAAAGAGACCTATAGAATAAGTACTAGGCTTACAAAGAATAAGTCCTGGGGTCGATTTTCTCGACTAAAGGCAGTGCTCCAGCATGGCCGCAGTCAAATGACTGAAACAAGTAAATATATATAGAGAGAGTAAGGGTTTAGTATTTCAAGATATTTTTATATGATTTTGGTAAATATACCTGTTAAAATGAGATGTCAGTGTTATTTTCATTTTTGCATAATTCAGACAACTGTTTATGCACAGCACCCTATATATATATATTTATATATATATATAT
Organism: Octopus bimaculoides; assembly: GCF_001194135.2. Taxonomy (NCBI): domain Eukaryota; kingdom Metazoa; phylum Mollusca; class Cephalopoda; order Octopoda; family Octopodidae; genus Octopus; species Octopus bimaculoides. Next base: position 85,162,833 of record NC_068986.1, on the reverse strand, counting down.
AGATAGATAGATAATTAGATAGATAGGTAGATAGATAGATAGATAGATAGATAGATAGATAGATATAC
>NC_068986.1:85157763-85162678 GCF_001194135.2 Octopus bimaculoides | reverse complement strand
TATATATATATATATATTCATATATATATATATATATGTGTGTATATATATATACATATACATACATATATACATGTGTGTATTTGCGCGCGCGTGCGTGTGTAAAAACCAGGACACAAATATTTGTGCCACAGATTTTTGACCATATTTCGTAACGGTAGCTAAAGTACAAACCTCATGTTAAAACAACTGTAAAAATCATACAAGAAAAAAAATTCTGATTCGCCAGAAAAGTATCTGCGAAAATATCATAAACGTATGATACATTTTATTCTTCTTTTATATGAAATAGCACTGTGTGTTTACTGATTTCATCGCCTTCGCTTTTTTCCCACGTTGACAAGAAATATGTCACCTCTACAGAAAAAAAAGTGTCCAAAATAATAAGATTTGATTTTTAACGTTGAACCATTATCAGCATCATTATCGTAACCACTACCATTAACATCATCACCATCATGACCACCATAATCGTCGTCTTTATTGATCACAATCATCAGCATCATCATTCTCAACAACTACGACAACGACGATAACATTTTCTTCACAGCTAGTTGTATATGATACGTAGATATATTTCACATCGTGCAGCAGCCATATTTGCTGTAAAGCTTTGGAAAGTTCCTTGTCTTCTCATCTCACGGGAAATTTTTTTCAGAAATCATTTGCTTATTGTCGACAAACGCCATCTTAGTTTCATTTCTGAGGCTCCTGTCGAGGGCTTTGGAGTAGTTTATTCGGAGAAAAGTTTTCAATGTTGCGCTACCGCCATATTCCCTCGAGGTATAAACTGTCAGTACTACTTTGCTTGGCTGATATTTTTACTAATGGCAGCCAATCTAGAAACATCAAAAATGTAAACTTGATGATTCGCACTGAAATTTTCCCTCGGGAAAAGCTCTGAGTTCGTCATTCTGTAGAACCACTATCGGAAATCGAATTTAGGAAGCTATTGTATTCAATAAGTGAACATTGCTTTATATTAAAAATTGAATAACGCAAATTGGTCATGCGCACTGAGGTAGTAAAATACAGCCAGGTCGACATCTGACATTACATTTATTCTTTTCTCTCTAAGTTCATATGAAAGGAAGGAAAGCAATATTATAAATATTTGGAAACTCGACCCCAGCATTACTATGAATCGTCAGCAGATTACAGAACGTGATTTTCTGATGTAATGTGAAAAGATTTCTGCCAGAAATCATGATGGTAAGTTTCTAACTTTCTTTTACACGCACACGCACGAGCGCGTACACAAACATATACACACAAAAACAAACACATACGTACACACACACACACACACACACACACACACACACACACACATAGATAGATAAATAGATAGATAGACAGACAGACAGACAGACAGATAGATTGAGAGAAAGAGAGAAACTTACATACATACATACATACATACATATATACATACATACATGCATACACGCATACATAACGCATAAACTGCTTTCTGATGACAGTATCAGCTCTCTGGCTTCTAGATTCAAATCTCACTGTTGTCAGCTTTGACTTTCCTGGGGTTTATTCTTCGTTATCTCATACTTTTTCCTACTTTCTGTCGTTCATCATCTTTTTCTCGAGGAAATTGTTTGTGGTCAGACATGAAAACAGATAGGCTCTACCATATCTAATATTTGACCAAGACACTCTCTATGTTACAACAGCACCCTTATAATTCCGTCAAGGAGTTGAAAGGCACAAGGCATGGCAACTCATATGCATATATGCATGTATGTATGGATGGATGGATGGATGGATACATGCATACATACACAAACCGCACACGGTTTTAAATAAGAAAAAAATAAATTCGGTTCCATGTTAGAAAAAAATGACAGCTTTCCTGTACTACAAAAAAAAACGCTTATAGCGGCAAAATTTAAACAATATATACACTAAAATACTTTCCACTGCAAAAGACTCGAAACAATATGTGACACCTTTACTTTCCTTGCTCCCTCTCGTCCTGTTGACATTTGTGATATATGTTTGCATACATTATATATGTCAAACACACCTTAAGAAATCGTGTACTAATTTATTTTCAGTAGAATTATAATACGAAAACATTTATTCTGTGAAAACAGATCTAAATATTTTTACTTGTCATACATATAAACATATAGTATAAATTTATTCTCTACTTCTCTTAAAAAAGTTCAAAGCCTTTTAAGTGGATTCATTAGACGGAAACTGAAAGAAGCCCCTTGTATACTCACACACACATTCTTATATGTAGGTATGTATGTGTGTGTCACTGAGAGTGTGTGTGCGTTTCTTTGTGTATGTCTTTGTGTGTGTTTTTGTCCCCACCGCCGCTTGACAACTGGTGGTGTTGCGTTGATGTCTCCGTAACTTAGCGATTCGACCAAACAGTTGATAGGTTAAGTACTAGGCTCAAAATAGGTCCTGCGTTCCATTTGCTTGACCAAAAAGACATATAATATATATATGTCTATATACATACATATGTATATGTAAATGTATGTATGTATAAATACACACACAGATAGATAGATAGATAGATAGATAGATAGATAGATAGATAGATAGATAGATAGATAGATAGATTACATTCACATATTTCATATATCATACACATGAGATAGTTAGACTCATATTTATTTATAAATTGCTTAAGACAGACGTCTAGTTTTCGTTCAGAAAATTATATATCATTACGAATAAATTAAAGACTCTAACTTTCGTTTCTTTCTGTTGAGTTAAGGAATTCTAACAGATACTAAACATAACTACGAATGTAATATTTATGAGCGTACAAAAAACCTGTTCTTATCTATAACTGATCATTATATAGTTTGAATGACAATAGTTTTCGCTTCTACCAGATTGGTAATTATGTACAATATAAGGCATGTAACTTATAAGGGTAATATAGTAGTTAGTATTTAATTATTTATACAAAACTATATATTTCTAAATGACGTAGTAAATATATGTTTTGCATAATGTTCAAAGAAAAAAGTGTCCTTTGGAGTATATATGATATAATGTAATGTAATATGTGATATAATATAATGTAATATTGTGTATATATCTACATGTTTGTGCGTGTATATATATATGAATATAAATAAAATATTTATCTACAAGGCGGCGAGCTGACAGAAACGTTAGCACGCCTGTCTCCACGTTCTGAGTTCAAATACACCCAAAGTCGACTTTGCCTTTCATCCTTTTGGTGTCGGTAAATTAAGCACCACTTGCGTACTGGGGTCGATCCAATTTTACCTAGATAAGTAGTATACTTATTTATAAGCATTCACACACACACACACATATATATATATGAATGTACATATAAACATATAGTATAAATTTATTCTCCACTTCTCTTAAAAAAGTTCAAATCCTTTTAAGTGGATTCATTAGACGGAAACTGAAAGAAGCCCCTCGTATACTCACACACACATTCTTATATGTGGATATGTATGTGTGTCATTGAGTGTGTGTGGGCGTTTCTTTGTGTATGTCCTTGTGTGTACTCTCTCTTTATATATATACATGCAGTGTGTGTGTGTGTGTGTGTAATGTCAAAAGTAAATACACTCCATCATATTATTAAATAAGTACTTCTAAAAACAAAATAATGTAGTTTAATACAAAGGGGTGCTCAAAAGTTCCTGGGTTTAAGGCATAGCTAAAGGCCTGGTTGGAGAACCAAGCTTCCGAACTTTATTAAAGGGCTCAGAAAAATTGAAGGATTATTGCAATAAGTGTGTGAATCTTAGAGGAGAATATGTTGAATAAAATCATAATTACCTGTTCCTTGTGTATTTTCTTTTACACAAAGCCGCGAAGTTTTCATTAATATGAGTATTTAATTTAGCATTTAGTACTAGATTATATATACCTTTTGCAGTTTTTGATCACTTAATCAATTTGAGCGGAGAAAATATGAGTAGTGTCAGCATAAATATAATGGTATAACGAGGGCTGTCTATTTACAACTTACTTGTAAGTGTATATATGGTTTATGTCTCGTTCTTAATTTATTTTACCGAATGTACGAGTGTGTGTGTGTTTGCATGTGTGCGCACACATTTCTATGGGTTAGCAAATGAGATTTAAGCCCAGAAAAGAAAGGCATGGTCTGTCACAAATTGGGCACACAAAAAGTTAAATGTTGCAAACTTTAAATTCTCAAGCAGCTTGCAAAGATTCCACGATGCTATAGAAAGTAGCAATCTTAAACCAAACAAGCTATATATAGAAGAAGTAACAGAGTGACTCAAGGTCTGAGTGTTTCGTACGTTGGTTTAGTCCATTATTTTTCGAATGGACTAAAAAAAGCAGGAGACACATGGGATGGAGTGTCTCAGAAGAGGTCACAGGAGGTGCAACGAGAATGTTCTGAACAAAAGACAATAGAATAAGAACAATAAGGAATCTTTTTGATTTATTTTGTTTTTTGTTAGTTTTTTTTTTTGCTAAATAAGCTCACGCACTATGTATATATATATACCTTCTTCACTTCAGAGATATTATTGTTCTTATTTTATGGTTCTTTGTCTGGAAATAGAAGCAATAGAGGCACACCGTTGATAATTCCCACTAAGATGAAACGGTGTATCTAGTATTCTAGCTTTGCTTCGCTCATTGGGCAATTATCTACCCTGTCAGTATATATAAATGTGGTTTTATACATCTATGAGTGGTTTAGCTCTTATCTTTAGCAATATATATGCTTGTAGCTCATACAGTTGCAATTAGTGACGACTAAGTTTTGCCTATACGGTTTATATTGCGCTCAGCTGCCCACATTAATTTTATACCACACACACGCACACACACACACACACACACACAAACACACACACAAACATACACACACATATACACACACACACACACACTCATACACACACAC
>NC_068986.1:85148534-85157148 GCF_001194135.2 Octopus bimaculoides | reverse complement strand
AGGCGGAGGAGGAGGAGAAGAAGAAGAAGAAGAAGAAGAAGAAGAAGAAGAGGAAGAAGAAGAAGAAGAAGAAGAAGAAGAAGAAGAAGAAGAAGAAGAAGAAGAAGAAGAAGAAGAAGAAGGAGGAGGAGGAGGAGGAAGAGAAGTAGGAGTAGGGAAAGAAGAGGAAGACGGAGAAAGAAAAGAAGAAAAATACAGGAGTGCTGTGACAGTAACTTGTTCGTGGAATCTTATGAAACTTCACAACGCTACAGCCAGCAGAAAATAATGAGAAACCTGGCAATCGAATTCTGGCTAGAGAATTACTCCAATGAACTCTCATACCGCATCAAGAAAGAATTCGTAATAGAAGGACTAAAATTCATCTTGGAGAATAACTTCTTCGTATTTAATGAAAACTTCTAAACGACAATTCGGGGACTGCGATGAGCACATGAATGGCCCTGTCCTTTGCTAACCTAGTCATGGGGTACGTAGAAATCAACTTTTATCGTAAGGTACTAGAAAAATACGGAAACCCATTCTCCCTGTTACATTGAAAATAACTGTTTTATTCTTTGGCACGAAAGTAAAGAGAGCCTTAAAGAATTTCAAACGTTTCCGAATGGACTTGGCATAAAAATTCAGTTTACGATGGCATATAGCCACCAACAACTTCCATTCCTCGACATCCTCATTAATAAATTCAACAACAAAATATAAACGTGCGTGTATGTATATATACACGTGAGAAGATGTGAAGGGGAGTGAATAGAGAGAGAGAAGGAGCAGGCGTATGTAGAGAAACCGGCCCACTTCTCACTTGGGGCTGCCCACCACAAAAATAACTATAATCATATTATTTATATAACAATATATGTGGCTATGTGGCTGAATTGGGTGCATACAAAGCCATGTAAGTGTTGATGTCATGTTCAATTCCTAGTGGTTCGGCCTGTCTTTTACCAGTCAATCGTTTAGATTTAGTCGCTATAAATGGAACACATATTAGTATATAAATAATTTAAGTTTATTATTAATATTAAAAAAGGGCCGATATGATATGTCTTTCTTTTTCGTTTATCTTAATGTTTTCCTTTTACAACTTATTTGTAAAATCCGGTTAAATTTTCCCTATTACCCCATTTGTTTTTCCTTCATGATTTTTATTAATAACTTTTTTGATGTTCTTTAAATTATTCACGCTGACGCGAATGACAATACATGACTTTAATTATGATTATTATTATTGTAATTTTTTCTCCCATTGCCCTTCGAAAAGTTCGTATGTACCTATTAAATCCAATTTGAATTTTGTAACATCTTTTGTAGATTTTTATAATTGTTTATGGTATCTTCATACTTATAACGAACTTTTTCAATTATATATATATATATTGCCACCCACTGAGCCATACAAACACCTGGAAATTAAGTGGACTTTGTTCTATTTACATGTATTAATGCATGTATCTTAATGTGTGCATTATAGAGAGACTACTTCTCTGCTAGTTATGTATCAAGAAGCGAAATGAACTTGCAAAGGCATGTTTTTATAATGTGTGTCTGTGTGTGTTGTCCGAACATTTAAGATGATTCAGCTCATACGCCTGTCCTCTAATGGTTGATCTCGGATTAAACAACCAAAAAAATGCAAGAATGAAATATAAAATTCCACCTGTTTGTCATAGCGATATCTCTGTGTAATAATATCTGGCTTATGAGTTATATAAAACAAAAAATATTTGAGTTCATGATACGATTTCGAAGTTCGATAATTTCTCATATTTTGTTTCATTCCTGCTCAGTGTTTCTGAGAATGATTTTATTCTCACAAATTTACATCGTTCTTGATATAATTCTGTGGCTATGGATATATATGGTAATATTATGTATTACATTATACGAAGTAACTGAAATTGCATTTCAGTAAGTGCAGTCGAAGTGATTTTCTATTTATTTAGGTACTGAGGTTTTACAAGTGCAGTCGTTCGGAGGATTTATTAAAGCGTCAGACAATGTTTCTCTCCCCGTTCTGAGTTCAAATTTAGACCTTTTATCTCTCCGGACTCGAAAACAAGGATACATCGGTAAGGCATTTGTATGGATGGCATCGACTAACCACCTCCGTTCAAATCTGCTGGCCTTCTTCCTAAATTATAAACCACAATTTGAAGTTGAAAATGTTCCCTCTGAAATCTATGTGCTCCACTGAGTATTTTACTTTGAAGTAGAATCTCCCCTCAAGCTAATCTTTATGAGACCAAAACTGAAAAACACGTATTTCAGAGTGAAAGTGCAGCTGACACTGTCAAAAATATTTGTAATTATATTATATCAGATCAAGCAAGAAATAAATTGTACGAATAGATAGAACACTAAAAGGCATACTTTACAGTGTTTATTTATTTCGCTCTTATTTCGGGATGTAAATTCTGCACATTAGGACTTCATTAAGCCATCCTTCCACTAAATAAAATAAAATACTGGGTGTATTAGGGACTGATTTAAATTAACCATATCTGGTCTATTATTATACAATTGTTATGCATAATGAGCATTCTGGTGATTCTTGTTATACCAACGCTGTATTTCTGCTTTATAGCTCTCCTATTTCCACCTAGTCAATGTTGGTTCCTACTTCTATCGTGACTGCCATAGACTTATAATACATATTCGAATCTATATCGTTCGTTCGTAGTCTAATGCCCACACACTACTGTCTATCATTGTTGGTATGCCTTGATACATGTATTGATTTTTACTAGACATTACGTCTCTAGTAAAGGCACCATGACCAAGTGGATAAATTATTAAATATTGACAACCGTATGGTACTGAGTAGCGGCTGTTGTCATTGTTGTTAATTATGCCTAGATATTATCTTATCGACCAGACTTATAATGGAAATCATTCCTCCCATAGATATCGCGTCCTTTTAGAGATGCTTTGAAAAACTAATATTAACCGTTTCCACTTTTCCTTATTTAAGACGGCAGGATGTAATTTAAGTGCAAATTGGCAGTTATTCCTATCAGGTTGTGAGAATATAAGGAGACTTTTCCGTTTGTTGTATGGTAGTGAATTCACATCTACTGTGCTTTCTTGTGTCTCTAGACAGGAAAATTCTATGAACGCAACAAGAAGTGGCTAGTTGTTAGGAATATCACTTTCAGTACATGAGCAACTAACCCAGGTGGTATCCAGGTATTTCTGGCTCTGAGAGTCCAATTTCAGGAGTTCTTATCATTTATGGTCATGTAACACTTCATTAAAACATCTCTGAAGATATTCCAATCACAATGGACTACTGCAAGATTGTATACGTGATCAAATCATTTTCTTCCTGTGTCTGGAAGCCCCATTTCAATGAATCGCTTCGATGGAGAACTTTTCAGTCTGTCCAAATTCTGCTCCCACGATCACAACTACGACCACCACACCACCACCACTACCACAGGCGTACCACTAATTGATTAATGCCATTTGGATCACCTGACTGAAACATTTTGATGACAACGCTAGCCAAGTCATAGACATACACACTAGGAGAGTAACACTCGATAAACAACTTTAAAAATGTATATAATCACTTCGTTCTGACTATTATCATCCAGAAAATCAAAGTATTTGTACAACCTTCTCCAAGAACAACGCTTCTAGATTTCAGCATTATCATCTTGGCCTTCAAACCTGCATTGCTACAGAAGTTTATCGACCACAAGACATCAATTTCTTATCCAATTTATAGATCAGGATGTAATTTCTAATATGAAGACCTATTGCATTCACTGTACCTTCAGATCTGTTAAAAAAATTGTTAACGAAACAGATGGCCAGTCATAGATAACTATGTATCATAGGAAACATAGATAATATCACTATAGCCAGCGACGAAGTAACACTAAACTGCTCTATCAAAGTATGTAAGTGGCTATGAACAGAAGCAGGCAATATTTTCCAAATCCGGTGGAGGAATAACATCAGCGATGAGGAAAGACATCGATGAAGGGTTCAGTAAACGGAGAGTGCAAAATGTTCATTTTATTTTTTTGTATATATTTGTAAGCTTCACTGAAAAATATCGCCAAGAGCTTTGGAGTCACATCTTCATTTCTTGGAAAATATTCTATCACTAATATGTTCAAGATCTGCGGTTATCCACGCCAATATGTTTGCAGATAACCGTAGAATGTGTAATGCTATTACTGGCGGTGTGCAGCCTCTAAAAAAGGTACCTAACATTCAACAGTCACTTCCCCACGCTGTAAGTTGTCACATAAAGAAACACTTTATTGCCACAAGCAGCAGAATTGTTATACAAGCAACAGAATTGTTATACAGAGAATTGTTATATATGAAGCAGAATTGTTATACAGAGACGTACTTTGTAAGTGTGCTCGAACTACGAACTTTGCTTTGTTGGAGGCATTAACGACAGGTTCATAGTTTCATTTCCCTTATCTCCACCCCGAAATTGACACAATGGTGAATAGAAATACATCGCTGAGGTCACCCACCGAATATACCAAGAAACGCGTTTTACTTGTTAAGGAACTTATGTTTGGTAGGCCGATCTGTAGAAATAACAACTAAATTTTCGTCGAACCACATTTCACCATCTTGAACATGCTTGGTAATGGGGTTTTGAATTCCTCACAAGTAGAAAAAAAATCTGAGTGGTCATAAATCGAATGTTTTCCTTCATAAATCCGCTAAAGCAAAGCTGATTTGGGTCTAAATCAACAACAACAACAGTCAATGAGGAGGCCCGACTGTGGTTGCCTCAACTGCTAGAAAGAGCGCCCAAATGTCTTTCAAATTATATGTACTACCATCTTAGAAAGAAAGTACTCATTGAATAATGCAGTTCAAGATGCCTGAAAAGTAAGAAAAAGTGGGATAATCACGACCGGTCTTTTATTTTTCTACTCAGTTACTAATCTCAAGGCTAAATCTGACAACCATATGGAACCACGTGGTACTAATTTAGTACTAATTTCAATTTAGAATTGTATTGTACGTCACTCAGCAATTGTTCATTGAGCAGCTCCCATTGAGTTCATTATTCTATCTTTATATTTTCAGAATATACAGTTGTATACTGTGATGGTTCTGTTGATGTGTGCCGTCCTTTTCTCAAGTCTAACACATTCTTCCACCGAAGAAACAATTCAGAAAAAGCTTTTGGAAAGCTTTGAGGATTTTACAGCAGGTAATAACTTTACGCATAACAATATTCTATGACTGAATGTTGCTTATTGTTAATAAGCCTTTTTGTTGTTAAACCCGATGTCGTTCCTGAGCAATGAGATCTATGAAAAAATACGATCGCACTGCAACCGTCCCACTTCATATTTCATACATGGGCGCAGACATGATGTGTGATAAAGTGGTTCACTTCGCAACTCGTGATGTGTAGGTTGAATTGCACTGAATGATAGGATGGTGTCTTTCCTTCTTATATAATATGGTAATGATCATTTGAGTGGCATTTGGATGATGGAAACCGTAAGGGAATACGTTCTATGTATACACACATACACACACACATACACACACACATACACACATATTACATGCACGTATATATATATATATATATATATAGATAGATAGATAGATATATATGTCGAAAGTGAGATAGATAGATAGGCAGACAGACAGACAGACAGACAGACAGATAGATAGATAGATAGATAGCTGTGTATTTTTCTTAAAAGCAGTCACAATTTAGTCGCAAATCACAAATTTACAAAGAGCTATTTTTATTTCTGTGTATTTCCTTTTCTTTCTCATTAATTTTGAACGAAGGCCCTCAACTATTAAAGGACTCAGTGACAAAGGAGACTGTGCAAAGATGGTTAGAACACAGCAATGAGGTTAGCAGAGTTTGGAACGAGAGGCTGAACAGTGCTCAATGGCGTTATGAGACGAATATTTCTCAAGAGAACAGTAATCAAGTAAGAACCAATTTAACTTACTTTGAATATTTAGAAACCTTTACTCAATCGGTAAAACTTTTTCAAAATATGTTGACAAATTATTCTCTATTGAACTTTCTTATCAAATATGCAATCAAATTCAGCCCTTTTTTTCTTCTTCTTTGTTATCTTTTCAAAATAGAAATCTCGGTTTGAAAGGATTCTTGCTTGAGATTAGAACGTTAACTCAGAATATAAATACTAAATATCATGTAGTAGAGCATACTAGCGTGCATAGGATTGATAAATTGCAGAAAATAATTTCTGGCATGATCTGTAGTGCTTGTTGACATTGGTTAGCATGCATCGTACAATGATTTCATTGTTTATTATGTATATCAAATTGTAATAATTTTTTAGAATCCTGACATTAAACGTATGTAGTCTATAAATATAAGATCAATTGAGCCAGTAAGCTAGAGAGGCAGGGAGATTAGCAAGCTGAAGATTGCTCCATGTATACTAAAATAACAAAAATGACTTATAATGACCTTTATAATCAGGAATATATTTTTTTTGCAGGGTGTAACTTTAGATTATTTTCCCTTTCCTTACACTTCATTGCATAACAAGGAAACGACTTAAACCGGGGAGATGCAAAGGATTTTCCACAATTTTGTAAGAGGCGCCTATAGGCAGAAGGGTAAAGAATAAAAGGGAAAAAATGCTCGACAGTTTGTGGAAAAATATATATTATAGAAGTCCATCCCCATAAAAATTAAACGTTGCAGTAAGGATTGAGCTATGCACCATAACCTAGAGCAAACCAACTGAGTTATTTACATGAGACAATGTAGAAGCTCGTTTCATAGTTTTAGGTAACGATATATCATAACAGAGACAAAAATACTAAATGTTTAATAATAACCCCAACGTGTAATCGTCTTTCTTTCAGTACGAAGAAAGACATATAACTTAAAAGCTGGAAACCGTCAGATGAGAACAAAGAAGAACGCCTAGCTGTCAAACATTTAACTATAATATCATCAAATTCTCCAGTTACGGGACTAAATGTAACAGTAAATTCTCTTTCAAGTTAACCCCAAACCAGCTTCAGTTCTTATTTGAAACAACATATGTCAGTATGATATTCGGTGCGACATATGTAACATTTCTATATATCCTTATCTATAAATGATCGTTTACGCCATGATTGGGTGAATTAACTCTCCCGATAGAGGCGGTCGCTCATCTTTTTAATTTTTTTTTTCTTCCTCATAAATATAATGGTAATGAAGTGGTTAAACTGCCCAGAATATTTATACAGCTACAAATGGTAGTGAATTTAGAGTCCTCAAACATTCAGTGAGATATTCAATGGTTATTGTTTAACCCCAGATCATCTTTAATGTAACATGCGAAATGCATATAAGACTACGTTATCGAATGAGTCCTTCCAGTGTTCTAAGACAGTAGAATGTAATATGAGAAAGATTTAACTGCTATTTCTTGAATACGGAATGGCCTTGGAGGATCTTCCACATTGACTTGTATTTTATTATTCTCAGAGGTATGATATAAGAATTTCTGATTTTATGGAATTATTCAGGTTACTTTCTCCTGCTTCATGAATGACTCTTTATGCATTTCTCAAGATGATCACTATGCTCCTACTTTTCTACTGTTACAGTTAATTTCTGTCTCTATACAAAGCGACGCATGGTTCAGAAAACAGGCAAAATTTTCCAGACTGCTACTCGACCATTTTCCCTTCGATGATTTGGATATGAAGAGACAGCTTAGATTAAAATCTGTAACAGCAGTACCTGAGAGTGATGCCATCATTCGGTAAGTGGTGAATAGCAACACTTAATATGATTTTTAATAAAAGGTACTGATAACTCCAAAACAATTCACCGTTGAATTCCATCATCTATAATGTCGGTTATATTTCGTTAGGATCTTCCTTATATTGTATCTAAAAAACGCAGAAAGAATTGCATAGGATGTAACAATTATCTTCATTTGAATTGCAAGGCACTCTACTTGATGGGTTACCATAGTTTCTGCATATTCACTCTCTCTCCAAACGTTTATATTGTCCTGAAGCCATGGTAAAATGTACTCGAAAATAATGCTAGGTAGCAGGATCGATTCTAGGTTCTCACTAATGCGAAACGAAAATTGCAACCACTTGGTCATGTCTTTATCTGCACCTCCATAGAGACATACACTCGTCTATACATAATTATATGTATAATACATGTGTACATACATACAAACATAGATATATGTATATGTATGTATGTATGTATGTTTGTATGTATGTATGGGGGAGAGAATCCTACAGGCTGTGGTATTACATTCACGACTGCGAGATCGATGTTTCGTTTCCTGGACTGGCGGCGATGCATTGTTTACTTGAGTAAACCTTTAACTTCATGAGACTCTGTGGTCCCTTTGGCATCTGATCCATCGCACACCATGCACATGTACTGGCAAAGTCAGTTCGAAGGAGAGAGTGAGCTAGCGTACAGCATGAATATTTGATTATTATAAAAGAAATAGTAAGGGCAGCTTGTTCAACATGTTATGGAATCCTCATTTGTCGCCTATGACAGGACAGTTCATGAAGTTACAAACACTCGTGCACGCGCACACATTCAAACATATGTATGTATGTATATATATATATATATATATATATATAT
>NC_068986.1:85142678-85148452 GCF_001194135.2 Octopus bimaculoides | reverse complement strand
ATATATGTATGTGTGTGTGTTTGCATATCTATGCTTGTCCTCCCACCATCGCTTGACAACCGATGTTGGTGTATTTACGTCCCCGTAACTTAGTGGTTCGGCAAAAGTGACCGATAGTATAAGTACTAGGCTTACAAAGAATAAGTCCTGGGGTCGACTTGTTCGACTCAAAACTGGTGCTCCAGCGTTGCCGTAGTCAAATGACTGAAGCAAGTACAAGAATATATATATCAACTCGTGTGTTCCTCTTCAACCTTCTACATATATATGTGTAATCAAAGTCGCAGCATTTCATATCTTATATATTTTCATGCATAAGGAATAAAAACAAGTATTAAGTATTAAATGTGCAGTGTCAGACAGAAACCTTCCCTCTATTACTGAAATGCATCAGAAATATTACCGCTCAAATCTATTTTCAATTATTCTCAAACTATAGTATAATTATTCACTAAATCAATACAAGTAAGCAGCAGGGAGTTCATTTAAGCATTATGAACGAAATAACAAAATATTCCGACCGACAAGGGAAGAGTTTTTATGGCTGATACAGTACCACTAAAATGGGCTGTGAAATTTCCTTGAGAACTATTGTTATTTATAATTGTTGTTGCTGTATATTTTATCAGAAACCTACTGTATATTTATTAGAAAACAAAAAGTGTTTCAACAGCAAATGTCTAGAACTTATTCGAAATCGAAACTTTGTGCTGCCCGCAAATGCTTGTCTTTGGAACCAGATCTTATTAAAATGATGTCAGTTAGTCGAGATCCCAGACAATTGTTATGGGCCTGGAAAGGCTGGAGAGATGTAATTGGACCTTCTACTCGAGACTTGTTAACCAATTATGTCCATCTACTGAATATTGGTGCCACTGATAATGGTAAGCATGATACTGTCTTTGTACAAATTTTTGGATTCTGACAAAAGAAAGAAATGTATGTTTGTGCAATGTTTATGCTTTTAGTGTCTAGGTTATTTAGCTATATTAAAAAGAGAAACATTCTCACGAGTAACTGAAAGCGTTTCCATTGCTAGATTGAAAGTGAGCTTTCCATGAATTTTAAGAGCATGTTACCTTAATGGTAATCGTGATGTTCATAGAAAGACAAGGTTCGTTAATGCTAGGTTTCTTCTGATAGAACAAATCTAAAAGGAAAGGCATTCCAGCCGTAATCCTCATGTTTTTTCAGATAATTAAACTCGTATTTCAGAGTTTGATTTCAGTGAGATATACATAGAAGATTTCTCATCGGCGATATTTTACAGATCTATTAAAACGTTTTACTGTAATTAAAGTAACAATTGAAATGTGTACATTGTGAACAGTACCTTTCCTCTCGTAAGCTAAACAAAGGATCTGCTACGTAGTCGCTTGATCAGCAAGAAGTAGCATCCAACTCTGAATTAGAACACCCCAAAACAAAAACAAAAACAAAAATGAGTTGATCTTGGCTAGAACGTCCTTGAATACAGATTTATTGGAACAAGGCTGCCATAGAGCTTAACAACATCAAAAATGCAGTGTGCAGATGGTTTAACAAAATGCTAAATGGTGTTACCACGCAAATATTTCTCGACCTTTCTGTATAAATCTGTGCTTTATCCAATGTAGGAAATCGATTAAATAATCTAAATTTAAGCTTATCTCTGAGAACGAACTGACGAGCTGATATATTATTCATACTTAAACACATAGTACAATTTCTTCCCCACTTTTCTCTTCCCCACATCTTTCCCTTTTTGCCATCTTCGCACCATCTCAAGTATACATACACTTGTTGATATCGATGTTGTTGCTATTTAGGTTGAAAATCATAATGTCGGGTGTTCAGTTCGTGTACCGGGCACTGCTATATGCTCTTAGGAAGGTATTTCATTTCACACGGTTTTAGTTTACTCACCTGTAAATGGGTAGCAGTCAAATAATGATGCAGACTACCTTTTAAATTTTACATCCTGAATGTGACGTTAGGTCAAGTGTGGGACAATAGAGAAGGTGTCTAGGTTTATTGTGACTACATAGGCGTCTAAAACAAATACTGAAAGTATAGTACACGTTACCAAGCCAGGTTCATCCGGTGAAAGCTGGCTTTAGATATCATTTAGCCCCAGGTTTGCTTAAATCAATGAGAACTTTGAAACAAAGCAATCAAGTAACGACTACCTCTTCTTTTTGGTCAGTATATGTCTAGGATTACATTATCCAATATGACCTTACATTTTGTGAGACAGCAAAATTTGTGGTGAATATGTTTTCCTTTTCTTTTTTTTTTCTCAGATCAGTAAACATGAAGAGGTCGTGCAGGTGAACGTATGTAATTTGAAGACTATATGCAAATGAGCCTATACTTGCTAGAAATAGCTAGCAAAGCTCACTTAACTCACATTCTATTGTCTTCTGCATTAGAGAATATATTCCTGTATAGTCGTAAATGAACGAAATAGTCATGGATAAATTTTCTTTGATCTTAGTTCAGTTCAATCAACGAGGAACTGATGCTACATAACAACAAAAAGAACAATAAACAACGATTACTTAATGAAGGTAGAAGACCATTAATTAAGTAATGCAGAAAATACAATTTAGATCATAAATAATTTAGAACAGTACATAGAATTAATTAAAAATGAGTTTAAATATCTGGGATCTCAAAACACGATCTTTAACTTCAATACACATTTAAGCGGCTTACACGAATATCTGAAAATTATGGAAAATAAGTTATGCAAATCCTGTTCGAGCTCTACCATATACCTTTAATTTTTCTTCAGAGTAAGTTAGATGCTTAAATACACTCCAAATTAGTGTGTTTTCTTCTAAAGGAGATTTTAAAATAAAACAATTTGGCGGTAAGTTGGAAAAAGTGTAGAGTAACTGATCGCTCACGTAATAACAGCAATAAGTGAGACGACGTTGTCTTGCCGATCCCTGTTTTACTATCCACAGTGAGATTGCATAAACATGATAAACTTTTACATCTATTGAATGTATCAAGTAAATATATTTAACTCACGAAAACAGTGGTGGTTAATGTTTGGATATATTCCGTGGTAAAATTCGGTTCGAAAAATAAATTCTGATGGTACATCAATAATTTACGAACACAATGTAAAATATGCAAATCATTAGTTAAAAGTTTAACAGTAGTAATTAAAAGCACAGTTTCACAGTGGTAGTAAAATGTAGGACAACCGACTACAGATGAACCTATAAAAATGTTATCTTGTCGATCATTCATTTGCTGTCGAAGGAAAGATTGTATGAACATGTCGAACGCTTACGTTTATCTTTTGTATCAAGTAAATTTATTTAATTCACGAAAACAGAAATGGTGAAATATATTTGGTAATGCCCGTAGTAAACATGGATATGGAACTACATCTGTGTCCATCATTGCCTTTTTAATTAGTATTATTATTTTATATTTTCATTTGAAATATATATACGAAGTTAGAAAGACTGAAATCCTGTACCAATCTAAAGTAGATGTAGAATGGAATTTTGATGAGTAGAATTGGTCATTATATCGGCCATATTGGCAAACATGGCAGCTAACTGGTGTACTTGTAGTACTAGGTTAGCAGCAATTGACATTTTGTGATTATTCTGTAACTGATGCTTTTAAAAACCGTGGATATTATGTCAAAATTGTGAAGTTAATCAATAGAAGTGATCGAACATTAGCAATTCGTTAAAATGTAGCTCCTGGGTTATTTGGGACGATCAAACAGAATGCAAATGAAGTAATTAATGTGATTAAAATGTTATGTTAAATGGAAGGCAAAATGTAATTAACGCAGCAAATTTTGTTTCAACAACGTTCACATGATATCCGGAGCTGTCTGTCATTTAATCGTTAGCACGATTGCATGGTATGTATTTTAAGAGACATTTCATGCGTGTAGAATTATTCACAGCTCGCTATAGCTTGGCGCTGTGTTAATAAATTTAATACTGTCTGATGGGTTTTATATGCTTTATGAATATCAGAGATGAATGTTCAGCTTGTGTGTAGTATTATCATGTTCATTAGTTCTTCAATGTATTGAAAATCATGACCAACAGAGTTAATTCTCTCAAGGCATGAAAACGCTGCTACAATGGCTCAAGGTTGAATTAAATGAAAAGTAAAAAGAAGCTATCCGAGTTGTTATTGTTTACTGTTGTCCAAAATTATTTTACTTTGTTAGAAAAAGATTTATTTTTACGAAGGGAAGTGTACAATCGATTAAGCCGACTACAAATTATTTGTGGCTATAGTCCTATAATATTCCTTGGATAGTTATGAATGTTTACTCCTGAAGCGTAAGAACTAAAGAGACAAAACATTAGTTGGTTCGAATCTGGAATACTAATTGTTGTGTCGAAGCCCCCAGGCGAAGAATTATGATCTCCCAAGACATATAAATAGAGGTAGTCTGGCCGTGGTAGGTGTGTTGAAAGGCAGTCGAGTAGCAGTTGTGTAACGGTTGAGTAGAGATCATTCGAAGGTGCCAGATAGCAATAGCTTGAGACATAACAGTGGCGACGAGGATGAGATGCTCACACAGCCATTGTGTAGTATTGAGACATAACACTAATTGTTCACACACATTAATAACACCATTGCTCAATTCAGTAGTTATATGTTCAAATATATTCCAGCTGTGATCATCTCACCTTTTGATTTCAGATGTAATGTATCCTGGGATGTATTATCCACAGTGGCTCACTTTTTTATGACAGTACTGCATAATTCAGTACTGGATTATACAGTTGCTGCTTCTATTGAACTAAGCTCGCATCCATTTGTAACTGCGATGTCTATGAATACTTCTTCATAATGCATATCGTTATAGATATGGCAGTATAGTGACTGAACCACTATTAATATCTAAGTTCAGCTGAAGAGCTGATAGAATCGTTAGTACACCGGGAAAATTGCTTAGCGGCATTTTGTCCGTCTTTACATTGTGAGTTCAAATGTCGCTGAGGGCGACTTTGCTTTTCACTTGTTCGGGGTCGATAAAATGATTATCAGTTGAATACTAATGTCGATATAATCGATTTACTCACTACCTCGAAATGGCTGGCCTTGTGCCAAAATTTCAGTTCGACATTAATATTGAAGTTCTAATAATTTTATCGATTTATGAAGGAGTATAGTAAACAATCAAATCAGGACTTAAAATACGAAACGAAATCAGACACTTGGGCTAAACGTCTCTAGCATATTTTGAAAACGGAGTGTATTTTTAGCATGATTTAATGCAGAAACTCATAGTAAATTTCAAGTTACCGAATCAAATGAAAGCAAAGGAGGAAATTCCATGAGATGGAATGTCAACCAAATGTTTGCAACTGCGTGTATTCAACAAAAAGTAAACCAAAGAACAGGGGTGGAGTTAAACCGAGTAAGGGACAAGCTTTCACATTAGTGATAGATATGAAAACAGATATAAATTTATTGCGAAAGCTTTATGTATATTGAAATAATTCAGTTGTAATTTAATTTCATAACATTAATTGGATAATAAACGTTAAGTATGACTGAGCTTTATACACGAAGTCGACAGTTTTGTTGATTTTTATGTCAATAATTTGGAATTGTACTAAATATTGCTTATAGAAAAGGCACAATAACTTGAATTATGATGAAAGACTTAATCGAGGATATTGATCCTAGTACTAGAACGGTATTTATTTTTATCGACTGCGAAATTATGAAGGTTGTGTTAGTGTGTATGTGTGTGTGTGTGTGTGTGTGTGTGTGTGTGTGTGTGTGTGTGT
>NC_068986.1:85138165-85142618 GCF_001194135.2 Octopus bimaculoides | reverse complement strand
TGTGTGTGTGTGTGTGTGTGTGTGTGTGTGTGTGTGTTTGTCCATTTTCCCAGTCAAATCATTTTCGCCATCTTAAACTAAAAATCAAATCATTCGAAATCATACAAGGAAGCTTTCTATATAAAATGTGGGAAGAATGGCGATAGAAAACCGTTATCTAATGAATAAAAGGATTTTTTTCAAGAAAACTATGTATTATTTTTCCTCATTCATATTTATATATATTACATACATATATCATATATACATGCAATTTTTACCGTTTATCTTTTACTTGTTTCTTTGATCTCTTTGTCGAACCGCTAATGTTACAGGGATGTAAACACACAAACACCGGTTGTCAAGCAATGTGGGGACTAACACATACACAAATACACACACTCACACATATACACACACAAACACGCACACATACACATACACGACGGTCTTCTTTCAGTTTCTGTCTACCAAATCCACTCATGAGGCTTTGGTCGGTCTAATGTTATAGAAGACAGCACTCGCCCAAGATGCCACGCAGAGTGGGACTAAAGCCGGAACCAGTGGTTGGGAAGCAAGCTTCGTACCACACACTAACTCCTAAGTGAGCAGGCCAACATTCCTCTGATCAGAAAGCTACTCCGTCACCGGAGTACCCATTTACAGCCGAGTGAATTAGAGCGACGTGAAATTAAGTGCCTTGCTCAAGAACTCAACACACCACCTGGTCCAGGAATCGAATCTACAATCTACTGATCATGACTGCAAAGCTTTAGCCACTAAGTTCGTTGATGAACTGGAAATCAGAGCCTATCCGTTGTCATGTATTACATAACACTCTACATTTGTATTAAGTTCTGTAACTTATCGCTTTTCGTGAATCGACAAAAATACACATGCGCGCGCGCACACACACACATACACACACACACATACACACACACACATACACACACACACATACACACACACAAGCACACACAGAGACACATATGCTCACATAAATAATAGCTCTCTGTATATGTTTGCATTTGTGTTTTTAGGTGTATTTGTGCGTGTTTTGTTTTTTACTTCGAGTGTTGACGTTTGTTAAAAGTGAATAAATGTACGCTCACACATCTGTTTCATTATTAATTTCATTAATTATATTACAAATTTGGTTCTGAACGTTGACGTTTTACGTTCATTTCTTATTTCGATGTGTATTTTCCAGGTTTTAGCGATATTGGAGAGTATCAACGAGAAAAGTACTATGAGTTTCCACAGTGGATCGAAGTTTTATCAGACCAGTTGTTACGGGAAATCAAGCCCCTCTATGTTGAACTTCACACTTACGTCCGTCACAAACTTTCTCAATTTTATGGACCGGCAGTGATGAAAGAATCTGTCTCTACTATTCCAGCCCATCTCTTGGGTAAGCTAGACATTTGTGTATTACTCCGATCGGATTCTCTTGACTCTAAGATTATTTGTCATTCGATTTAGCATTTTAAGACACGCGATTGGAGCAGCTGTGTCTTCATGTCTGCAATTCCAAAATTATATAGCCTTGTGTTTGCACACATCTATGAAATAAAATTAATGTTACGATTCGGTATGATCTCCTAGAATAAAAAGACAATATACCTCAAATGGTACATAATCTTTTTAAAGAGATGATGAATGCCGCCTATAACCCTAGATGAGCTATTGGTTATAAATAGGTTTTCATTGCAACAGTGGAATGGATACATTAAATTATTTTTTTCTGCATCTCTTCACTCTGAGTTCAAATCTGTTCAAGTTCAACTTTAATCACTTGCGATGAAAGTTCTGCTCCTATCGTACTGTCACCTACTTCATCTTATTTTCGTATATCGTTCGAGTCATTGTGATAACTTTTATGTGGTCGCTCGAACAGCTAGTAATCAATTTTCTTCAAATCATATTGCAACGTCTTAATGGGATTGGTACCTTAGTTAGCACCGTTCTTGTTACTGCTAACAGACGGAATGGTTATGGGTGAAATATATTCTATTACATGCCTGCTTGATCGAGCTTGACGTGCATTTGAATCAGCAATCATCCCTTCTGTGTCCCTTCTCTGTTCTAACGCTAAAAACAGCCTGGAATATAATCGGCATCTGGGTATCAGACTAAATGGATATATACATTGGTGAAAAGCACGATGGTGTGGTTTTTGCGCGAGAGAAAATGCTTTCATTACATGTTATATTAAAAAACAGAATATATACCAGATTGTCATACAGAGTACATACCGTCCCATCACGGCATTGCGAAGCCTCACGTGGAGCGGAACACGTTTGTCGAACTCATGAGTCATAGCTGCGATGGCGTTCGCCTCGTTCCGATATGTATATATATTGTGGTTTTACTATATGTCGATGAAGAGATTTTACTCTCAGACAAAACCTCAAGCATCATATATCGCTGCGGCGTATAGGCAATTAGTATGATACACAAATAGTGAATTTAGTGAATTGCATTCACTAAGTTTTTGACAGATCAACAAACTTTCTGTAATACCAGTGAATGTATTATTTACTGTTTCCTATGAATTGAGGCAAAAATTTCGTTTTAGCAACTGGCAAGAAAATGCATAGTATTGGTGTGCCCCGAGTTGGTCAAGAGAAGAAAAATATAGAACAACAGTTATCACACTTGGCACAAACATAACGAAGTTGGCTTCCTATGAGGTCATTATCTCCATGTATAAAACAAGTTCGCTCCAAATACTAGGACCCACACTACTTTTTATGACGATCATACATCTGCAAAATTCTCATAGCTGCGTTCTGTATAAAGAAAAATATAGTCAAGATCACTTTAGTTCTGACCCTCTCCGAAACCCAAGAAATGCCGATATTAAGCTACTGCTCATATATCAGAGATAGGGTCTGTTGATACAAACATACATATAATTCCACGCGCGAGCTAGTCAATCAAATGCACAATTTTTTTAGACTAAAGAATCCATCAATTATAGGTCAACTTGTGCTCATGTTTTAATCCAAAAAGAGATATACAGTACCCACACACTATACAGGCACATGGAAGGGGTAATTTTATCACTTCAAGAACATTATATACGAAGTGCAGAGGTTTTGAGATTTTTATAGGTGAGGAAGCTATACTTTATTATAAGAGATGAGGAATTATGTACATTATTTACATTTGACGGATATAAGTCCTAATCTTGTTAACACAGCTTTTTGGCTGATACACCCTTCAGCCTTGGGGAAATTTCAGACCTGGGTTCTCATTCCAAAAATATTTTTCGATGATGTTATTATTATTATTATTATCATTATTATTCAGGTCATTGCCTGGAATCGAACTCGGAAATTTGGAGCTAGTATCTCGCACTCTTAACCACTACGCCATATGCCCGTGGGCATTTCTGGAGTGAATTTTAGGGTTTATATATCTTATATTTTCCTATTCTTCGTTAATACTGGTTCGCATATGCTACTCATATCTGTACTCAGTCTGTTTAGGAGGTTGTTGTGTCCTAGCATATATGCTGTTTCTTTTAGTATTCGTATTTCCCAATGGTGTACTCTGTCTATTATTTTAACTCCATCCCACAGGGGGAAGTGGTTTCCATTTTTCCATACATGATCAGCTATACCCGATTTATCAATATTTCCTCGTGTCACAGCTTTGCGATGTTCCTCTCACCTTATTTTGAGAGGGTGACATGTTTCGCCTTTGTGTGACCTATCATAGCTGCATGCGATGGAGTACAGGCAGTTTTTGGTCATATTCTCTTCTATTGGTGCGAAGTGTCATATTATTCTTGAATGCTATCCTGATGTCATATGGGCCGCATACCTTTTGTATCTTTTCGGAGAGGCCTTTTACATATGGACAGTTTATTGGCTTCATCCTCTCTTTTCTTCATAATGGGAGTGGACAGTATGTTTTGGGGGTAGTTGCTTGATAGATAAAATACTTAATAGAATACTTATAGTCATTGCTCGATGTTTTAGGTACTGAGCAATCCCTCTCTTTACACTGTATGGATGGTGGGAATTGAAGTTGAGGTATCGTCCAGTGAAGGTCGGCTTGCGGTATACGGATGTCGTGAATCCATACTTAGTGTATGTTATAAATACGTCCAGGAATGCTATTTGTTTGTCTTCTTCCTTTTCCATTGTGAACTGTATGGATGGCTTTATTGAGTTCACATGATATAACAGCACTTGAACATCTTCCTGGTGGGGCCAGAGTATAAAGGTGTCATCAATATATCGCAGCCATAGGGTTGGTTTTAGCGGTGATGATCCTAAAGCCAAATTCTCAAAGTATTCCATGCATATATTGGTTATTATCGGTGATAATACTGGTTAAGAGCGCGGGCTATTAACCCCAAGATTCTGAGTTCGATTCCGGCAGTGACCTGAATAATAATAATAATAATAATAATAATAATAATAATAATAATAATAATAATAATAATAATAGAGGAGCG
>NC_068986.1:85131709-85136378 GCF_001194135.2 Octopus bimaculoides | reverse complement strand
TCATGGGAACTGCCCATATCCTACGTAAAATACTGTCTATGTGATCTCAAATTTTAAAGCAAACACATAATTTTCTTATGGTTTCTTAAACATTCACTTGAACAAAACTGTACAAATCCAAATATATGGTACCCTAGGCATAACACCTACATGAACTTCTAACTTGTTGTCTCTTGTGGTCTCTGGGTGAGACTTGGATCCAACTTGTACAAATGCAAAACAAAAGTCAAACATAAAATAATAATAATAATAATAATAATAATAATAATAATAATAATAATAATAATAATAATAATAGAGGAGCGCCAGCCTTGACAGCGGCTGGACGTGTTCCTCGCTGCTCTAACCATTCAGTAGCCGAAAGCCATAGAAACACTAATATGACCCGGCAGGACAATGGGGGAAAAAATAACTCTCAATGACTGGAATATCTACAATATCCTTTGAGTATCTAAGAATTCCCTTCCAAAATAAGTTGAGATTTACAAATTTACATATGGTATGTCAGAAGAAAGTAATTCAACAACGCGGATTGATGAACCGTAAGACGTGTGGCCAGAACCTCCTGGAAAATAACCATAGCGAGGGACATCCCACAGTTGAATTAGAACAGTCACAAACAGTGAAAGAAGACATGCACCCAACACCAGAGCTGATGACACCTCCGAAAGGGGGTGGCCCCGCCACGTCAAAACGGTAGAGGAGTAGGGGCCGAAACCGGACGTGGTTCCTCCTGATGATGTCTTCAGCTAACTGGATCCTATAAAGGAGCTGTTGTGGTAGCAGACCACGAAACATGGTTGAAATTCCTCCAGTTTTCAAACACACAAGCTTTAATATCCACAACTGCTATGAATACTCATCCTTTCCTCTCTCCGAGTATTCGAAAAAGTAAACACCTCCCCCTTTTTATTATTCTAAAAACATTGTAGTTTTCTCTGTGTGGACATACAAAAGACCATCTTTGGTGAATCTTAAAACTATCTGTGAAATCTTGACTCTTCTTGTGTTTTCTTTCCTTTCTCCCTGTGTATTCAAAAATGTAAGCATCCCTTTTATTACAAAAACACAACTGTTTTCTCAAACTGGACATACAAACGAACATCTCTAGAAAAGTCAACTTGAATGATAAAAAAAGGTACTGAAACCTATTTGAAAATGACACCAGGCTTACCATCTCTACAGGAAGTGCAAAAAATCGTGTTAATTGGAACGACTCGTGTACTGAGAAGAGCATTATCGCTGTGAAAACAACATCCATTCATGAATTTATTTATTTATTAATTTTTTTACATACATATTTTACCTGTGAATTTGCGTATGTAAACTGGGATTGGATACAATGAGCTTCTCTGCTCTAGATGTACGGAAAACACTCGGCGAGAAATGGAAGATGATTTGAAGAAAGAAGAAAATAAAAACAATAATAATAATAACATTAAAATATACCTCAGGAAGGAGAACCCAGGTTCGGAATTTCACCGTAGTTATAATTGTCTTAGATTATTGAAATTTTCTAGTAAGCTGACCTGCCAACTTCTATTATTCTAGATTGAAGAAGATGGTCGTCACAGCATTTTAAATATACTCTACCAAACACTCCTTATCGAAGCTGACTAGCTTGTCCAATGCTGGCGAGAAGTTTGGAAGTGCGCTATGCAATAATGCTTTGTGGTAAACTGGGCAAAAACGCTTCAGAAATATATGAAATGTTCCGGACTGCTTACGGATTAACCTTTTCGCAGGCACAATAGGTTTAAGTACGGTAGAGAAGAGGTGAGAGATGATAAGAGGTGTGGAAGGGAGATGGACGTTTGAAAAACTTCTGGAATGCAATTGTAAATGGAACAATTATTGCTTGGAAAGAAGTTCTTCAACGAATATTAATTTTGAGAAAATGATTAATGGCTTGAAGCGGAGTTACAAGAAGTAATATGGGATAGGAGTGAAGTGGTGAAGTGAAAATTTAAACAAGTAGCAATTATTGTAGTTACTATGTGAGGTGCAGACAGTAGTTGTAGCACGTTGGCGAACAGTAGATGGCTATATGTAGAGCTGGCTATGAGTATGCGATAATAATCCCTTTAATGAAGGTGTTTCAGTGAACATACTCAGTCCATTCCATTACAGCAATTGACATCGTCTTAAAATCCATTTAGGTTAATTATGTAAATTGATTAATTGATGTTTCAGAAATAATTTATAAATAATTATTAGTGTTTCCTTGTAAAAGACCAGATAATCGTTTCAACCAATAACACGTTTGTGTGTAACATTTATTTTTGTGAAATATTATTGTAATATTCTGCATATTGCAAAGGTGGCGAGCTGATAGAAACGTTAGCAACGCCGGGCGAAATGCTTAGCAGTATTTCGTCTGCCGCTACGTTCTGAGTTCAAATTCCGACGAGGTCGACTTTGCCTTTCATCCTTTCGAGGTCGATAAATTAAGTACCAGTTACCCACTGGAGTCGATGTAATCGACTTAATCCCTTTGTCTGTCCTTGTTTGTCCCCTCGATGTTTAGCCCCTTGTGGGCAATAAAGAAATAGGTATTTCGTCTGCCGTTACGTTCTGAGTTCAAATTCCGCCGAGGGCGACTTTGCTTTTCATCGTTTCGGAGTCGTCAGATTAAGTACCAGTTACGCACTGGGGTCGATGTAATCGACTTAAGCCTTTTCTCTATCCTTGTTTGTCTCCTCTGTGTTTAGACCCTTAAGGGCAATAAAGAAATAAGAAACGTTAGCACGCCGGGCGAAATGCTTAGCGGTATTTCGTTTGCCGTTACGTTCTGAGTTCAAATTCCGCCGAGGTCGACTTTGCCTTTCATCCTTTCGGGGTCGATAAATTAAGTACCAGTTACGCACTGGGGTCGATAAAATCGACTTAATCCGTTTGTCTGTCCTTGTTTGTCCCTTCTGTGTGTAGCCCCTTGTGGGCAGTAAAGAAATAGGTATTCGTCTGTCTTTACGTTCTGAGTTCAAACTCTGCCGAGGTCCACTTTCCTTTCGGCGTCGATAAATTGTGTACCAATTGCGTACTGGAGTTGATCTAATCGACTGGCCCCCTACCCAAAGGCTTCAGGCCTTGGGCCTAGAGTAGAAAAGAATATTCTGCATATTGTGAAGGCGGCGAGCTGGCAGAAATGTTAGCACGCCGGGCTAAATGCGTAGTGGTATTTCGTCTATCTTTACGTTCCGTGTTCAAATTCCGCCGGGGTCGATAAATTAAGTACCAATTGCGTACTGGGGTCGATCTAATCGACTGGCCTCCTCTCCAAAAATTTCAGGCCTTGAGCCTACAGTAGAAATGGATATTCTGCATATTGTATTATAGTAATACTGATGTAATCTTCTACATAGTGAAGGCGCGTGGCTTAAGGTAAGCGGCTTACGGTCGTAAGGTCATGAGATTGATTCCCGGCGGCGCATTGTGTCCTTGAGCAAGACTCTTTGTTTCACGTTGCTCCAGTTCACTCAGCTGACAAAAATGAGTTGTATCTGTAATTGAAAGGGCTGACCATATCACATCCTATGTCATGCTGAATCTCTCTGGGAACTACGTTAAGGATACTGGTGTCAGTGGAGTGCTCAACCCCATGCACAGTATTTTCACGAACAGGATGTTCCATTGATCGGATCAACCAGAACCCTCATCTTCGTAACTGTCAGAATGATTTTTTTTATTCTACACACAAGTAGATATACACTTTATTGTGAGTATATGAATAAATGTATTTATAAAAGTATATATAAAAGCATCATATTATTTATAATTTCAGGTGATATGTGGGCTCAAGCATGGGGTAATATTTTCCCGATCGTTCGACCATTCCCGTCTAATACGAAAGAGGATTTTGATACAATAATCAATAACCAGTCCCTGACACCAACAGAGCTTCAACAAAAAGCCGAGCAGTTCTATGAATCGATCGGTCTTAATCCTATGATGCCAAAGTTCTGGAGGAATTCTATTTTCAAAAATCAATTAACCGAGATGGACTGTCATCCTAAAGCGTTTGACTTTCACAGGAAGAGGGACTTCAGGTAATCTTTCATCTTTTATCTTTTACCTATTTCAGTGACTAGACTGCGGCCATACTGGGGCACGACCGTGAAGAATTTTTAGTCGGATAAATCGATCCCAGTATATATTATTATTTTTTTAAAGCATGTCTTATTCTATCGACATTATTGTCGAACTAATAAGTTACAGGAATGTAAGAACAGACGAACACACACACACACACATACACACGCACACACACACACATACACACACACAAACACACATCACACACACATACACACACATATGTAGAGGCGCATAGCTCAATTGTTAGAGCGTTGGGTTCATAGTCATGAAGTAGTGAGTTCGATACCAGGACCAGGCTGTGATGTGTTCTTGAGCAAGGCACTTTATTTCACATTGCTCCAGTTCACTCAGCTGTAGAAATTAGTTGCGACGTCACTAGTGCCAAGCTGTATTGGCCTTTGCCTTTCCTTTGGACAACATTGGTGGCATGGAGTGGTGAGTTTGTTATGCATGGGTGACTGCTGATCTTCCATAAACAACCTTGCCCGGACTTGTACCTCAGAGGGGAACGTTCTAACTGCAATAACATCGTCATTCATGACAGAAGGGGGTGGTCTCCGCGTCTAGATAACAT
>NC_068986.1:85124209-85126709 GCF_001194135.2 Octopus bimaculoides | reverse complement strand
AGCATCGGCATTATTAACTCACTTTGGGTATTTACCATTGAGAGGTTTTACTTGTCATTTATCAGAAGGAATATCAAAGGCAGTTGTTTGAGCGCGGGTTTTCATACGCTTAGCTTTTTCTGTGATTTGTTGTATTTGTAATTCATTGAGATAATTCTTTGCCTGTTTTGCAACTGAGTGTGATGTTATCTTGATTTCGTACTTTAAGACAAGTTTTAACATCAAGTCATCAGTTTTTTCAGGTAGATGTTTGGGCCAATTGTGGCAATTTTTTATTAGTTTCAATTGTAAAAGTCCACGGCTATCCGCTGTTCTTGGCTGGTAAAGTCGTTTTATATCTGCCTTAGGGTGGTGCATTCTCTGCATTGTCAACAATTTTCGCTTTTTTTCTGTCAAGATCACATAATTCAGTAACTGACCAGTTAATAATATTGAAACTGTAAGTCGCGATCCGTATGCTTAAAGTATTGATCGCTTCGATACTGTTTCTTGCATTCAGCTCTCTCTTGAGTATTGCTCTTACCCTGCCATCATATGTACGTACGTACGTACCCTGAAATCATTTTTGACATCTCATGTGTGGCACACCATGCACCTGTTCAGGCAACGTCGATTTTATAGAACGAGTGAACTAATGTACAGCACGTACATTTGATCATTATAAGCAAATCATTGGTGCAAGTTGTACAGCAAAAGCTGAACACTCATACATCGTCTTTGACGGGAGAGTCCATCATTATTATTAGTGCTATGATTAAGTAGTAATTGTTTGTAATAATCGGCAGAAGTCTGAAATTTGGAGGAAGAGGAGCATTCGATTATATATTGCTGACATAACGCACCAGTACTTAACTGGTGCATTATATTATGGACACCGAAAGGATGAACTGCATAGTTAACTTCAGCAGATATTGAACTCACAACTTCAGTTGCCGGAATAAATACAACTGTACGTTCCGAAGTTCTAGCGATCCTGCCAATGCACTACACTCCAATAATCACAATATAATCGCTATATTCTGAGAAATATGAGGCTCCGAACCAAATTTGTGTTTTAGATACTTTAAAAACATTAAAGTACTATAAATTTATAACAGTTTATCAGGTTTAGTTCATAATTAAGGAATAATTTTGTGCTCATTAAGATTAATCGAATTCCATACATAAATATACATTTTGATAAATTTTACATTTTCTTTTTCTTGCCAGAGTCAAAATGTGTACAAATGATATGGCCACCACATATGACTGGAATGTTGCTCACCACGAAATGGGTCACTTAGAGTACTATATGGCCTACAGGAACCAACCAGATATCTACAGAAATCCAGCTAATCCTGCTGTTGATGAAGCCGTCGGAGACACTCTTGCTATGTTTTCTTCAACGCATAAACGTCACATATACCGTTTGTCTCAGGGTGGATCTGACAAGCACAACTACAGTAAATAATCATTTCATCTCTAGACACGTACACACATAACGCTGAAACAGACATGTGTGTATGAGTACGTGCGTGTACATGTATGTGTGTGTGTGTGTGTGTGTGTGTGTGTGTGTGTGTGTGTGTGTGTGTGTGTGTGTGTGTGTGTGTGTGTGTGTGTGTGTGTGTGTGCGTGTCTGTGTGGGTGCAATTCCTGCTCTCGGCAATGATTTAAAAGAGTATGGTCGGTCACGTCTGCCAAGTGCTTTGTCTTCTTATTTATTCAAATTCGCAAAGAGCACATGATGAAGTCCACCTTAGCTTAAAGTGATATAACAAGTTCTCATGTCCAATAGTTTATCAAACCGAATATTCGATACAAGCGACATAATATCTTTTCTCCTTTCGCCTTAATATGCATTCCTATTGGTCTATTACGTTCTACATTTCTTTCTCTGCTGCTTTACTGTAATAGATTTGGAAAAGGTTTTCAAGAAATTATCGCCTTGTATAACATTCTTCGTCCGGAGTGCACCATTATCTTTCGGTGATTTGTCGTTGAGGATATTGCAGCCGTTTCTGTGATGCGCCTCAGATGTATAAGTTTCTTTTGCAATTTAGACTGCTTAATCAAATTATAACATCTAAATTTTGCTGAGAACAATACATCAGACAAACAAGTGTAACATTTAGAAAACTTTCAGTGCCCATTTGGCACTAATGCCGCAAATAGCAAGCAGACTTATCACAAAATAATGGTTAGCAACAGGTGACTGAAATTTCATATATCGCTGGCTGTGAGATTTGGCTGTGTGCGGATACTGGACTTCTGCCATTGAGACAGGCACATAAAAATTGTGTTCAAGCAACCTTAACAGACGACTATCGTCTGTCAGCGATATGAACTGTTTGTGCATTTATGCACCCTGCAACGGTATGAGATAAATAGCGCAATATTCATTGCTCTAATAATCGATCAATGTTAAGTTGAATATAAAATTTACCTTATGTATATATATATATGTGTGTGTGTGTGTGTGTGTGTGTGTGTGTGTGTGTGTGTGTGTGTGTGTGTGTGT
>NC_068986.1:85123176-85123939 GCF_001194135.2 Octopus bimaculoides | reverse complement strand
ATATATATATATATATATATACATATGTATGCATATCTACATGCATGTATATTTATATATACGTACAAACAGACAGACATACACACACTTTACATATATGCATACATATGTATGTACGTACATACATATAACTATCAAATTTTACATACTTATGATATGGAAATCATTCATTCTTTATCTGCAGTTTTGCCTATATAATGTATGACAGGCGGGTGTCGTATTTAAATACCAGCGCATAGGCTATCGGATTCAATCAGTATATTTTGGTAGCATCAGTGACTTAAACTCCAGAGAAGTTATTTCGCTATTGGAAATAGATACAAGATAGCATCGTGGAAACACTCTACGTAACATTGTTGTTGTTGTTGTTGTTGTTGCTGCTGCTGTTGCTGCTGTTGATGTTGTTCCTTAGTCTACATTAATGCCAGATTTAGCAGATATATGACAAAATACATTCCAGATGTGACCATCCCGTCTTTTTAGGTATATCTATAAGTGTTCTTTTAATACATGTATTCACTATTTAGAACGATGGGGTGTGTTTAAATGAAAATAGTATGAGAACTTGATGTTGGTCCAGTGATAGTAGTCTATCTAGTCCTACTAATGGGTATCTTCATCTTCGTCATTGCAGTGATCATCAATTCTGCGTATATCTCTCGAGCTAAATGCGTCTGTATATATAACACATATTCACGTACGTACACACGTACATACACCTGTATATATATATATATATATATATATATATATATATATATAT
>NC_068986.1:85120142-85122961 GCF_001194135.2 Octopus bimaculoides | reverse complement strand
ATATATATATATATATATATATATATATACTGTACATAGATATATATACATGCAAATATGCATATAGACACACACGCATATATATGTACAAAGTTTACCTTATGTATGTGTGTGTGTTTGTGTGTGTATACATGTATTTACACACACACACACACACACATACACACACACACACACACATACACACACACACGCACACACACACACACACACACATATATATATATATATATATGTATATAGTCTGGTTGACACAGTGATGTATGCATCTACGTATGTGTGAATGCGTATACATACACATATATATACATATACTTATATATATACATATACATATATATACATATACATATATATGCGTATACATATACATATATATACGCATTCACACATACTTAAATGCATACATCAATGTGTCGACCAGACTATCGGATGTTGTTATACACCGCTAGTCACAGTGTGCTTCCACTCATTGTTGTAAGTTTTGAAAACCCCAGTAGCCTGGTGCGTTGACCAACATTCCAATATACACACACATACTCGCATATATGCATATACATACAAACATACAAACATAGAAACACACGTGCACACGCGCGCACACACACACACATAACCACGTTGTGTCGTTAATATTTAATAGATTTTGAATAATTCTAATACTATTTTGATATTTTAAGAAAGAAATATCAACCTATTAATGCGTGAGGCTCTGGACAAGATTCCTACAATGATATTTGCTTATCTTCTTGAGAAATGGAGATGGCGTGTCTATCAAGGAGATATCAGTTCTGCTAATTACACTCAAGCATGGTGGAAAATGAGGTAAGAACATATTGTTTATTATCTGTGTAAATTCATAAATTTTACGGCACTTACGAAGATAGAGATTCGAGCTGGTAACTTATTTCTTAGTCTGTTATGTTTGCTATATTTTAAAACTGCAGAACAC
Organism: Octopus bimaculoides; assembly: GCF_001194135.2. Lineage (NCBI taxonomy): Eukaryota > Metazoa > Mollusca > Cephalopoda > Octopoda > Octopodidae > Octopus > Octopus bimaculoides. Next base: position 85,122,009 of record NC_068986.1, on the reverse strand, counting down.
ATAATAATGGTGGGATCCTTGTGGAGGAAATTTGAAATATTCAGAAATTGATTTTTGGTTTACACGTTTACAAGAAGACAGGAAATACTTAGTCGCATGATATGCACTACCACAAAGAGACCAGTACTAGCCTCAGCCGTGTGCAAATAAGGCAAACAATTGACTGGAAATTGACGCAAGGGACACTGTGTACCTTTCAACATCTGGTTGAAAATTGTGGAGGATGACCTAGCTAATATGGACCTTGCCTACGAGTAGGTTCATATGAGGGTTTCTGCTTATGTTGGACAGAGATTTCTCGTTATCCGATACTCCAATGTAAGCTGCAAGAATTAAGCAAAGCTAAACTTTGTTCTGTATATTAATCAATGAAAATTTAATGTTGGTGTAATATCTTTACATATATTTGAACTTAGCTATTGATCTCAATAAATAATTGTAACGTAGTTTTATACATTCTTCTTGATAACCTTATTTCTCTTCACATTAATGTTTATTCCTATATCATTGCGCTTGCATGTATTTCTGAAAGACTGCATGTAGCCTTATGCACTAAATGTAATGGGTTTTTGCTTAAGGCTTATTAGTGTATGTGAGAACTACATCCATTGTACTTGTCTATCATGTTATTTGCAAGTGGTCATATTTATGTCTATAAGTACTTAATGTGCATGCCCACGTTTTCTTACGTATTATTGTTTGTCTATCTATGTTATTAATAGAACTAAGTGTACTCCTGAGGGACGTGTTGTTCATCTATATTTGATGTATATCGTCCTGTATACTGTACTGAATATGTTTTTTAAGAGGATTCACTCCATACTGTTGTGACTACCATATGTATTTCAGACATATATATCGTTGTAATTGTGTTTCAGATATGACTACCAAGGCATCCATCCCCCATTGCAACGTACAGAATCAGACTTTGATCCCGGATCGAAATATCATGTTTTAGCTGATATACCATACATCAGGTAACAATAAGAAAACTATTAGTGATGATATAAGATAATATTACTATTACTGGTGATGTTGTCGTCATCGTAGGTGTTATTAATATAAAAGGGGTAACCGCCAGGGCATTTAATGCAGTAGATGAAATTTTTGCTCCTGCAGTTCATATCTACATTTGTGAAAATCTGTCCATTTTTGTTCTAATGCATCTATCAGTTTGCATGCATTGACACGTTCCACATCTATTATCATTACACTTGGATACTGGGAATGTTTTATGTTGAATTTTGCTTCTGGTAATAGTTTCTTTAGGTTATGTGGTTGCCTTTTGCTTACGGTAAGTCTTTGATTAGTTATTATGTTTATTAATTTTTCACTTTGTTTTATGATTGGCAACTTTGTTTCTATGATGTTATACAAGTTTGGTGATGCGGATATTGTGTGTTAATAGAAATTCTATTGTGTTCCGTAGATGGATTTGTCATTCTTGTGTTGCCCTGAGTTGCTCTGTAGATATCTCCTTTGCTCATTGTATGCTATTTGTCGGCTCGTTGTATAAAAAGGAAGAAGTCAGTTGTATAAAGAGGGAGAAGTCAGTCGTTTTACTACAGTTGTCAAGGACTCAACTCAAATGTTAATAAATACATTTTGAAATCTGATGATTACTACGAACGTATGAAAGTGCTAATTGAACTTTATAAACTTTACAAAATACTGTATTTATATTTAACACATTTCAACATTGAGGAAATATTTTTTTTTTAAATACAGTAATAAAGAAAGCGTGAAAACATGACTATGTTGTAACTGTTCTATTACTGCTGATGTTGTCGTTCGTGTTATTAATACATAAGGGGAAACCGATGCATATATATTTATATATGCATATATATATATGCATATATATATA